>NC_046162.1:22735850-23042100 GCF_011064425.1 Rattus rattus
AACTGGGTGGTCCCAAACCCACAGGCATTCTGCATCAACTTCTGGAATGCAGAAAGTACAGATGCCATCATGCTATGAGTGGGCTGTAAAATTTTTTATTCTTAGTGTAGGTGAACTGCACATCTTGAAAGAAAAAAATGATTGGCAAAGCAAATTTAAAGGTATTTTGTAACTAATCATTTTATGTGATATTCAATTTTAAATTTAATGCTCAACTCTAATTCAATAAATGCTTTTAAAAATTAAAGCATTTGACTATGAAATGAAAGATTAGAACATTACATGTAAGTTAAAATGTCCTTTGAAATTATTTTCTATTTTGATATAATTAAACCTTTGGAGATGGAGCCATATATTAGATAATGTACTTAATACCTGTTCATTTTAGGAATGCATAAAAATATATACAAATATCCAGGTCACGGTCATTCATTGTTTAAACTGCTGTGTTTTGTTTTGTTTATCAGTGGAATGAATTACCAGAGGTTTTTTGCTGTGGTTGTTTTGTTTGTTTTTTCAGTACTTTGTCTCCTTCATAGCCTTTCATACTTGTGCGGTCTAATTTACCAACCAGCTCTGTCAATTCCTAGTAACTGACTGACGCCATAAGCATCTATATTCTGGCTTTCTGTAAACCCTGGTCATATTTGTATAGTCTTTACTTAACAGACTCCTATGTTTCTTACGATGTTGTAAATACTATTCTAGATCCCTCTCAAGCATTCATCCTAAAGCCACTGGACTTTTTTCTAGGCCCCAAAGGAAAAGTGACAGCAAAACATTAAACAGCCTCTAAAGAGGACAGAATTGTGAAGCGAGAGCCTAGATATGAACAATATTTGTGACCACAGAGGATGCACTGGTGCTCATTTTTCATGTGAAATAACTGTTTCCCTCTTTTGTTAAGAAATACATGAGGACTGGTGAGGTGGCTCAATACAGAGGAGAGCTAGGCAAGCACGGGGATCCGAGTTCATTTTCCCAGTGCTGGACTTTCAAAATCAAACAAAATAAAAAAAAAATAGATGAGGCCTCCAACACATATAAAGCAGAGGACTCCTGGGTCTGGGTTCAGTCAGAGAAGATGTACCTAATCCTCAAGAGACTGGAGGTCCCAGGAAGTTTAGAAGTCTGTGGAGTTTAAAGATCTGTGGGGTCTGGGATGGGGATTGGGGGATGGGGAGGTGGAATTGGATGTGGAACAGATCCCTGTTCCACATCCCCCCTGAACAGGAAAGATGGATCTTGGAACATTACATGTAAGTTAAAATGGATGGATGCATGGATCAGGAAGGGAATAAAAAAGTAGACAAGCCTAGCATCATGCATACGTAAGTCTATAAACCAAGGTTTATGTCAGAAAAGGACTGCTGGGTTTCACTGACTGCCAATCACTTGTGGGTTCTGTGGAGAGTGACAGATCTTAAGAGAACACCTGACAACCCTTTTCTGACCACCAACTGCATACATGGTCCTCCCTTGCACAAATATGTGTAGGTTGATGTCATTATGAAGGCAGGTACAGGATAAAATGAGGCCTGTCTTTGGACGAGAAGGAAGGATGGGTGAGTGAAAAGTTTTAGAGAGGGAGAAGACCAGAATGAGGGGGTGGGGTGGAAGCAGTGAAGAGAACATGAAGTCGGATGTTAAGATTTCTCTCTGCACATTTACAGGTTGTTATGACTAATCTTAAGGGATGGATATGTATAGGATTTTGTATGTCTAGATGAGCAAATTATATCTCATCTAGATAGGCAATTATATCTTATCGATTGGATCAGAGGCTATTGTGTGGTGTGTTCTTTCATGTGGTGACTTAATTGAGTTCAAGAGAGTGTGTGATGGCTGGACACACTGGGCCCGCCACGAAACCTGGATGTGTATGTCTGGCATGGTAGCAACCTGCCTTGGGAACTAGATGGGTAGAGAGATTTTTGCCGGGCTTAGTGAGTAGCCATCGGCAGTGTTAGATGGGATGAAGCTTAGCGGGTAAGACGCTTTATTGACTGAAATGAAAATATCCCACATATACCATGTGGCCCTACAGTGCCAGCACTAGTATGGGATAAAAGAAACCATTTTTTAATTATACCACAACACATATGTGCATAGCTGTCACATAAATACCATGCAGAGCTAGAGAAAGAAACAGCAAACGTCACTACTCAAAGAACAAAGACCATGAGAAAGCACATGATATACAGGACATCGCATGGTTTTCCTTTCACAGTTTGGTTTTCAGATGTGAAAATCTAAGACAACAGTTGTCAGCCATTTTATTTCTCTTGAGTCTTTGCCACATTTTCTGTCTTAGCTTATGTTGCAACCACACGTAGCTTTCTGATCAGATCTAGTAAGTTATAACTTCCAGTTTCAAAACATATCAAGTAGAATCATTGTGTTGAATTCCTGGAGATTCATGTATCAAGCCACAAGGTTCTGGCAAGTAGGTCATGAATATTAAAAAATAACTGTAAGTAAACACCTTAATGAAAGCAGTCATTGAGCTAATCTACATTTAAAAATTGCCATCAACAAGTTCCTTTATTCAAGATGGAAGCAAAACTAAAACATGTTCAGAAACTCCCAGTGGGCACAGAGAAAGAGGAAACCACATCCTAAAATAAATATGCAATCTACCTTAACTTCAATTTCAAAGAGGCAGACGCACATGTCACTTGTTTCTATCAAAGATACATTTATATTTCCATGAGCTGAGATTTATTTTATCACCTTACTAATGGCAAGCACTATGTGCAAAAACTTTCAGATACATTTTGCAATGCTTCAGCTCTATGGTGGGTTGTAATGAGTGTTCCACATAACACTTAATTGAAACATATATATTAATAGTAAAATTCATAAATCACAAGTGCAAAAAAAAGAACATGGAATCATAAATTTGACACAATGTACATTAAAATAGATACATCAACTATTGAAATGAATGTATCTCTTACTGAGAAATAGATCAAAATCAAATCTTAGTAGTTGACTTATGAAATCACACATCGACTATTGAATCATTACTTATTGAATACTGAATAAGATACATCATCCATCAAATCAAATGCCATCTCTAGTAAATCAACCCTCCCATCTGATTCAGAACTGCCTTCCACTAAATCAGAAAACTACCTAATAAATCAAAGCAATATTGCATCAAAGAGTTTCATTTAAAATAAATAGAGTCAGTTATCATACAGCATATTTCATAGTAAAGGTATCATTTATTAAGAGCATATTTGCCTAATTCATTCAAATATGCTCTTATGATATAGAAAAAAAATTTCCACACTTTTTCACTTATCTTGAAAAACATTTCTAGGCAAATAATTACCAAACAAAAATGAAATATGTGAAATATTTAAAATATTTCTGTCTTTTAAAATAGCTCTAACACGTTATCTGGAGGTTACTAGTGTCTTAGTTTTTAAAATTTTCTTTTAAAAATGTTCACCTTAAGTTATACACATTTGTTTTATCTGCATTTGTATTTTTGTGTGGTATTTTGATGCCTGGTGTTTTGATAGCTGTGTGTAGTATAATGGTCAAACCCAAATAGTTAACATATATGTGATCAAAACCATTGCTTACATGTTTGTGGCAAGAACATTTAAAATCCTTTCCCTTAGATACCTGAAAATACACAATTATCATTGATAAGTCTCACTCAGTTGTGTAATAATAGAACAACTTAATTATTTCTATTGTTGAATGGTGATTTATGCCTATAAACCAACCTCTTCTTCTATCTCTGATAACAACTTTTCTGCTCACTAATGTTAGAGTAACCACATGTCCCATACATAAGTGAAGTCATGTGGCCTTTGTCTTTCCGTGCCTGGATTATTTCAATTAACTGAATGCCCTATAGTTCCATCAATGTCATTGAAATACTAATTCCTTCCTTTGAGTAGCTGCAAAGAATTCCATAGTGGATTTTTGTACCCTATTTGATATCCATTCACCCACTGGTGGACAACTTGTTAGCTACTGTGAACAATGCTGCAATCTACATAGAATGTAGATACTGTTCAGAAAGGTATTAGCTGATGCTATTTCCCTAGGGAAGTACCCATGTTGAGACTGCTGAGTGACATGGTCAATCCCCCACCCCATCTGGTTTTACTCAGTAACCACACCAATTTCCAGACCACAGTGGAAATGGCTTCCATCTTCTTCATACCTTTGCCAACCATTTCAATTCTTTTGTCATTGTAATGGTCATTCTTATGGTTAAAACATTGGGAAGCCCAGGCTGGCCTTGAACTAGGGATCCTCCTGTCTCTGCCAACTTCAGTAAATCCTACGGGTGCATAGCAGGCATCACTAGGAGAAGAGTCCCTTAGTCCTGTGGAGGCTTGATGACCCAGGGTATGGGAATGCTAAGGGCGCTGAGGTAGGAGTGGGTGGGCAGGTAGGGAGCACCCTCATAGAGGCAGGGGGAGGGGGATAGAGGACTTGTGGAGGGGAAACTGGGAAGGGGGATAACATTTGAAATGCACATGAGGAGAGAGGTTGAGAAGCCATGGCAGGTGATGTTAAGATTCTGCTCTGTGAATTTACAGGTTGTTATCAATGTTCTTAAGGGATGGATGGTACCCGGCTTTGTATGTTTAAGTGGGCAATTATATGTTACCAATTGGGTCTAAGATTATTGTGTTGTGTGTTCTTTTATGTGATGGTTTGAGTGAATGAAAGTGTGTAGCGGCAAGAGACAATGGGCAGCCTCGGAGTTGGGATGTGATTCCGCCAAGATATCTAGCAGATATATTGGGGCACCGCGGTGCGGACCTAGCGGGGTAAAAGAGCACAATACTTTTTTATATTTTAGATTTTTACAACAACAGATGGCAAAAGAAGGTGATGGGCAAGAATCCATTAGTAATCATAAGAGTTGAGAGAAAGTTTTTATTTTCTAAGAGGAGGCCGGCGCCATATTAAGTCATGTGATCTCTTAAGCCCGGGAATTCAAACAAAGAAAGGGGAAGCCACCTAGGCTGGCAGGCTGTAGGTCCCCTGCTGTGTGATAAGTAATGGCAGCTCAGAGAGTTAGAGATTAAAAGCTGCTTTTTAAAGAAAGTTGTTTAGAAAGTCTTTCAGGATACTCATATTCTTTTTAACGTGGGCTCCATGGGAATTTTGGGTTGAAATCCTAGTTAGACAAGCTACTTCTTAATTACAGGTATTATTAAAAGGTGATTGAGTTTGTTTTTAGAAAGAAGAGAGTAAAGAGATTACCTGAATCAGGTGGGGATTTTCATCCATGGTTCAGAACTTAGATAGGGAAAAATTAGTCACTACCTCCAAGTAGAGAGTTGTGATGAATGTCTGTAACACCAGGGAGAGTGAATGCAGGCATATATTGTAGAAGTTATTAAGGTTAAAGAAAAATCTGTGGCTACAGGTAGAGAGCTTAACAGATGGATGTATTTTGGGCTAAAGTCCTGAGTTTTAAGTTGCTTATTGTTTTTAGAATTAAAAGAAGGTGTTTAAGTTTGTTTTAAGGAGAGTAAAGAGATTACCCGAATCATGTGGGGATTTTCATCTATGGTTCGGAACTTAAGGAAAAATTGGTCACTAATTCCAAGTAGAGAGTTGTGATTAATGTCTGTAACACCAGTGAGAGTGAATGCAGACATACATTATAGAAGTTAATAAGGTTAAATAAAAATCTGTGGCTCTGGGTAGTAAGTTTAACAGATTGCGATATTTTGGGCAAAAGTCCTGGTTTGATATGTTGCTTATTGATACTGGAATTGATAAAAGGTATTTGGTTTGTTTTATGAATTACCCCGCTAAAGGCCATATGGCTCATTGATGCTGGTTAGCAAGGGTTTGTAGTTACTTTTGATATTTACCACAACAGGAAACTCGGATTCTCTTAACATGGGCTCCACGGGAATTTTGGGTTAATTTTTTGATATCACAGAGTACAAAAGCCTATCAGGCTCATTGTTTAGCTTACTTCCTTTTTAAAAAATTGTTTAGTCTTCATGATGGGTTTGACTGAGTTTTATGGTTATATTTTACTCTGGGAGAGAGTGCAAGATACAAGCTTTTCTGGTTTCAGACTAAGGAACACAGTATTTTGGGAGAAAGAGTTTGTCTTTGTGTTTTTAAAAAGTGTGATTAGGCTCTGGAAACCTCACAGAGTCATACTGATCAGATTTGATAGAGGTAGACCGCCTGAAAAATTTATTCAGGAGAATCAAATAAAAAGATATCTCGATTCTAAACTTTTGTCTTGAGAGTTGTATTTTACAGTGTGCTTACTTGGAATCCTGGTCTCAAGGACTTTCAGCTGGGTCCAGTCAGGACACATCAGCTACAGCATTTGCTTCATTCTTCCTACCCCCTACTCCCAAGGCTATCTCAACGCCCATGTACAGCTTGAAGAAATTTTGTAGGAGTTGTCACCCCAATTCCCTGGACTTTGGGGGGCTGAAAGTGGTTATTCTAAAGTTGTTTTTATGAGGAATTTAGAAATGGTTGTAATTTAGCAGGGAGGAATTAGGTAGACTAATAGAGTTATACAGTCGTAATCTTATTTGTTAACTAAGCTAAAATCATATCTTTGCTTTGATATAGAATTTATTTGTTAAAAGTTTAAAAGTACAAGGTTTAGAGCCAGTCCTTCTGTTGCTGTCATTACAAACTTCTGAGTTGATTACACCTGTGAGTTAAGGGCCAATTAGCAAATTCACAGCTCTGACTTCGTGAGAGTACTTTCAAGACAATAGTAAGATATAAAGACAACTGTCTAGATTGTCTTAGATGGTTTTCAAAAACGTCAGAAATCCACAAAATTTGAGATTTAAAATTATTTATCTTTTGTTGAGACATATCTGCTCCTAACAGTTCCCCTCTGGTGGATTTAACGAAGAATTTGAACATCTCTACCTTCAGGTGAGGCAATACTTTGTGGCTAGGCAGCCACTAGAGAAAACTGCCTGTTTCATCTGCAGACTAATACTGTCCAGAAAAGGACAAATTATGCAAAATAGTTGACTGATAAACCCTGCCAAGACAGGGTGATCAGCCCTTCAAAATCTGCAGTTCAAGAATCTGTCAGTTGATTTTGGGCCAGAAGGCTGTAGACTTGTGTTCACATGTTGCTAACAGGGGACTGTGCTAGTGGAGATTTGTCTCTACAACCTCTTAGTTCTGGAAGCCATGTTAGGTTTCCTTTGTGTATAAAGATTTGGTCATTCCCAGATTTCTGATGCGGTTGAAGACATTATAGTCTCATAGCCTGTCAGGCTGTTTAACTCTGAATATCCATATTTTATTGGATAGTTATCAGATAGTATATAAGCTAGCCAAGATATAATATAGATTTTAAGCCTTTCTTAAGCTGAAATGAATAACTAAATGTTCTATTTAACTGATATAATGATGGACTGGGTGTTGAGTGTTTCATATGCTTTATAAATTGTAGGATGGTAATATTTGTATTCAATTTATATATAGTGAAAAGGCTTTTTAACTGGACAAAAAGGGGGAATTGTTGTGGTTTGCCCTGGAGTTGTCTATATTTTGATGCTAATTCCACTGCTCCAAGGACAGCTGCCTAGTCATGTACTCAGGAATCAGGTGACTTCACCAGAACCTTCTCCCCATTGAATTTGTAAAGTACAGGTGAGAGGCAGGTACAGGATAGAAGGAGGCCTGCCATTGGAGGAGAAGGAAGGATGGGTGGGAGAGAAGTTTGAAGGAAGAGGAGGAGACTAGAGGAGAAAGGAGGAGACAGGAGATGGAGAGAGGGTGAGAAGCCATGGCAGGTGATGTTAAGATTCTGCTCTGTGTATTTACAGGTTGTTATCAATGTTCCTAAGGGATGGATGGTACCAGGCTTTGTATGTTTAAGTGGGCAATTATATCTTATCAATTGGGTCTAAAAAACAAACAAAAAAAGAAATGCAAATGAATAAAATAATAAAAAATTTTAAAAACATTGGGAACCTCTTCTCTATACACAGACACAGTCACCTTTAATGAATCCTGTTATTTTGTAACACTCTTCTCAATCTTAATCAATTATGACTAGGACAGAGTATTCAAAGTCTAGGGACTGTGTAACTGAAAACAAAGCAAGGCTATTTCTATTAATTTGAGTTTCCTAGGTATTTATATTTGCTTAGTCCTATATAGCTCCTTCAAAGTAAGTTAGTATCAGTTTTAAAACTTAGAAAGCATTCTGGTAAGGAGAGATACTTTATAAAGAACCCTATGCAACATTTTCATCTAAATTGTTTTAATCAAGATTTTTTACATTGCCATGCAAAAATTGGAGGCATAAGGAATTATTTGATTTTGTCTAAGAAAATGGCATATTTAACCAATGAACTATCATATATATACACACATATATATACATATATACTATAATATATATTTATATACTATAAATACATAAAGTTCAGTAAGGTGAAAGAATTAATATTGACAAAACAATAGATTAATTTTCAATAAAGGCAAGTGTCATATTATTCTTCAACTGTCAACTTGAAATAAATCCAGAGTTACATGTGAAGAGGAATGTCTGTTGAAGAATTGCCTTCATTCGATTGGAAAGTGGACATGTCTGTAGGGTATTTCACTAATTTTCAGTTGATACACAATGGCTCAGGCTATCATTCTTGTTTCCATTCTCAGGTATGTAGGTTTGGGATATAAGAAACGTAGCTAAGCAATCCAGGGAAAGCAAGCCATTAAATAGGATTCTGCTATGGTCTTTGCTTCAGTTCCTGACTCCAGGTTCCAACCTTGATTTCTTGATGTAAAACCCTTCAGTGATGGACTTTTCTCTGGAAGTATATGACCAAATGAACCATTGCTTCCCCAAGTTGCCTTTTTAATTGTTTTATTACAGGAATAGAAAGCAAACTAGAACAGTGGGATTTATAATTGATGGAAATAACTCACAGAATATAGATTTGTTGCTATGGTAGGAACAGTTGAAATAATTGATAGCATTTAACATTTATCCATTTGAACCATCAACCAAAGAGCATGCGGTGGCTGGACCTAGGTCCCCTACATATTTCTAGCCGATGTACAGCTTTGTCTTCATGTGGGTCCCCTAACAATTGGAGCAGGGTTGTCTCTGACTCTGTTGCCTGCCATTGGCTCCCCTTCCCCTACCCTTGTGGGAGAGGAAGTGCTTTTTCTTGATGTGAGTTGATTTCCCAAGGGTGGCTTCCTTTTCTCTGAGGAGAAGGGTAGGGGGTAATGGGGCTAACTTTTGAGGGTAGGACTTGGAGTAGAGGAGGGAGGGGAACTGTGAATGGGATGTAAAGTGAGTAAATAAATTAATGAAAATAAAATAAAATAAAATAAAATCCAGTCCTAGTAGAATTGAGAGAGTGAAAAGATCTCATTGAGCACTGTCTGGGATTCCTTCATGGTACCTGCCTTTCCCAAGAAATCAAGATTTCATTCACATGAAGAATCTTTGCGGTTTTGAAGGTTAGTTACCCTGTAGCATCTCATAGCTGTCATGCTATCTTGTTTTCTTGCTACTTGGCCCATGTATATCTGAGATTATAAAACATGAAGTAAATATTTCTGAATCATTATCACGTGCTCCGCTGTGTTATGAAACTATGGGTCTGAGTGAGTTTCTGTTATCTGTAATTTTTTGTCTTCCTGAAGGTATTAAAATACTCACTGGCAGTGTGGAGAACAAGTAGGTACATTATTAAAATGTCAATTGTCCTGTGTAGATAGTAAATGAATCCCATAAACAGACAATGAACATGTGAAACCGATAGAAGGGAAAGGAATATGAAGGAGGAGAATTTGCATGACTAAAATCATGGTAACTTTAAGAATAAATTATTCAAAGGGGAAAGAAAAAAAAAAGCTAACCAGCTTGGTAAAAAAAAAAAGTCTTTAGCATTACATGAGGAATAATTGTTAGAAACCTAATGCGTCATGAGATTTTGAGATGGGTTTTCAGGTAGCACTCTAAGTGAGAAGCCATGAATATACTCTTGGAGTAACTATATTGTCTGTCATCGTTCACTGGACCTCACTCCCACAGGCGTGTTCTCCCCAGGACCCACTCAACTTTGGGTTTGAGATACCCTGGACTGGTTAAAGCTCGGACATGGTTTGTAAATCATTTGTGAGTTAGTCAATAAGACCAGGCCTCCCTTATTTATAAAACACAGCCCTAACTTGTTTATTCCTGATCAGCAGCTTCTCATTATTGTGCTGTGTCTGTCAATAGAAGTATTGATTGATTGTAATTGCAGTTTTACACAGGATGAATTGATTAAGATGTAAAATAACAAGAATTGGAATGTCAAAAGGAACAACTCCATAACATATCTGGAGGCCTACTGACCAAATGAAGGTGGGGAGGGCAGGCTACCTCAGCCTGCGGTAAGAAGACAAGTCAGTCAGCTGACTCCATTTTGATAAATAAGGTAAATTCTCAAAGTGGTGTTGACCTCCTTAACAAACCTTTTCATCTTCTGTTGTATATGGAAGAGGTGACTTAGAAACTGTTCTGGTTTGCTTTCTATTGCTGTAATAAACACCACAGCTGAACCCAACTTGAGGAAGGAAAGGTTTATCTTATCATCAAGTTTAGAGTCCATCACTAAGGGAAGCCAAGGCAAGAACTCAAGAAGGAATTTAAAGGCAGGTACCTGAAACAGGAACTGATCGAGAGGCCGTGGATGTGTGCTGCTTACTGGCTTGCTGAGAACTACCTGCCCAGGGACTGTGTACAGTGGGCTGGGCCCAATCATGCCAATTATTAATCAAGAAAATGCCCTCCAGATATGCTCAAAGGACAATTTTTTGGAGGAATTATTTCAGTTGAGGTTTGCTCTTCTCAGGTGATCTTAGCTTATGTCATGTGGACCAAAAACTGACCAGCATATGAAATAACACTGTTAAATATTCCTGTTGACTAACATTAGGCTATTTTTGTTGTCTTCATTTTGATTGTATTATAAAACATCAAGATAGAAGTGTGTGTTTGGTGGGGGGGTGTGTAGTTTCGGAATGTTGTGCTGCATAAACTTGTTTGATCTCTAAGAAAAATTATTCATAAATTATTTAAAGGGTTGTATCATGTGCTGTTACATTTCCACTGAATGACTTTCTGTGTGTCTCCTGAAATATATATATATATGTATGCTGCTAGTGTCTCTTAATGTTCTTTCTGTTGTGTATTCAATAATATAGTTTGTGTAAGTGCAGTAGTCTGAGTGCTTTCCCTCCTGAAGTCTTCGTTAGAATTTAGTCCCCAGTGTGGCAATTGAGAACTAGGAACCAAGCAGAGGGGATTGGACAGTGGGGACTGTGGGCTCACCACTGGATCAATACCTTTTTTATGTAAGTGGATTTGTTATCCTGCAAGTGCTGTCCTCATAAAAGGACAAGTTGATTTTCTTTTCTTTCTTTTTCCCAAATGCCTTTCTCTAAATGCCCAACAAGAAGTATCACAGAAAGAGGACATTTAGAAGCTATGCTTGTACTCAATGGTATTAACTCCTCACTTGAGCCCACAAAGAAACCAAATTCAGAATAAAACCTGACATCTTTGCCTTCATTTGTGACCATCTGTTACCTTTACTTTGGTTGAAGAGACAGAGGCAAGAGGGTTTGTTTTTCAACTTGCACTCCTCCTGGTTTCCCGAAAGAGTAGACCGAACCCTGCCCTTACATGAGGAAATTGTCCATGAAGATGTAGTTGTACCATAGAGCAAAATGACCATCTTGTAAGAACTAGACTGATACCCTTAAGGGATGGCAGGCATAAGAACTTCTTTGTCGGTTTATAGAATCAGAACTGAAATGTTGGACAGCCAGGCCACCATACCTTGACCACCTCTGACCTTTTGCCATATTTATTTACATGTTTAAGTCTTGAGCTCACATCACCATCCCTAAGAAGAACTGGACCTCTCTGGCTCTCTTGATTTTTTACTCTTCCCAATGTGGCTTTTCACCAATAATTTTGCCTTCTTTACTTTATACACTGGGGACAAGTGACTGAATCTAGGCTGTTGAGGCTGTTGTAGTCTGTGTTTTTTTCTCCCCTCAAAATAACACTGATTACAACTTTAATGAACTGAATCAGAAGAAAAGAGATATAAAACAAAACAAAACAAAACCGGCATTCTATTTTAAAAAGCTGACTTTGAAAAAGGGAATGCCGATACAGCTGTGGAATCACTTTGGTCCCTGAAACTTGTTCCTAAGTTTTTTGTTTGTTTGTTTTGTTTTTAATTTTAACTATGAGTACACATGTAATTCTCTCTCTCTCTCTCTCTCTCTCTCTCTGTGTGTGTGTGTGTGTGTGTGTGTGTGTGTGTGTGTGTGTGTGCGCGCGCGTGTGCGCACACTAGAGGGCAGAGCAGATGGCCAGAAAGCAACGGATCTAAGGGTCAGAAAGCAGCCGATCTATTGGTTATAAGCTACCCCATGTGTGGGAGATAAACAAAGGTCCTCTAAAAGTGAGCTATGAACACAAAACTGTTGGTTTTTGCTTTGTTTTGTTTTGTTTTTCTGACTTTTCTACTTTGGTGTCAATTGCCTTCTATTGCCATTCAGTGATTGGGCAAAAAGGTACTTAGGACTTTTTTGTCTTGAAGTCTTTCCCATAAGAAGTTTACCAAATTAGGGCATCATGATCTGTGTGTTTCCTTTTCCATATGAGTTTGGGGATGCCTTTGAGTCTAATGTCCTCAAGTTTTATCCATAAGATTCCAAATGATAGAAAACAGACTATCCAGCCAGCCCTCCTCTCTCTCTCTCTCTCTCTCTCTCTCTCTCTCTCTCTCTCTCTCTCTCTCTCTCACACACACACACACACACACACACACACACACACATGGGGGCAAGTCTGAGAGGAGAAACTATGTGTAAATGTCTATCATCAAAGAATAAGTCTACTGTTGTTAATATGGTGTTGCCTAAATATGCAAGATATTTGAAGTTTTAATCTTTATCAGTGTTATTAATGTATTACCCTATAGATCAAAGGAATCTAAGATTTTCTGCAGAAATAGAAGCTAACGTAAAAGATTATGTATGTAAATACGGCACTAATTGTTCATGGTTCCTTGTGTATTAAATCTACTTATGTCCCTAAAGAGAGTAAGCCTTCTGGAATAGACAACTGAGAACACTTTACCAAGATATTAGCCTCCAAATTAAAACTAGGTGGTGCTAACCTTTAAGACCTGTATTCATGAGCTTGTCATTTTATTGTGATAATAATCTTTAAGTAAAAATATTTAGACATACCTATACACCATGTATTCCAAGCATAATTAAGTGGTATTATATTGTTCGTCTTGGAATATTCCTGTAAACTAGTATATCCTATTTGACCAAATTAGGAAAGTGATTTTTATATAAAAATAACCTAGTCCTGACAGTATTATTCTCTAAATGAAAATTTAGATATATTCATGAGAAGAAAATGAGTGTGACTAACTTGTTCCAGGACGCAATATTTTCATTATAATATTTGCCCTGAAATATAATATAATAAAAATAACTTTATTATTCCGCAATTCTACAGATAGCTATTCTTACTGTAATCGTGCATACATGGCTGTTCGAAGTTTTTCCATATCCAAAGTCTTGATCCTTTTGTAAAACATTTGCACATTTGCAAGCAAACTTGTGGAATATGAATCTCATGCATTTTCTAATATGGTTATTAAAATATTTGCTCCTATTGGTAGCATTTTTCATTTTTCTTATGAAACTTTGTCACTATTGTTTCTTATCATTCTACAGAAATATTGCTTCTAAAGCCCTCAGTCATGTTTGAGATGAAGATTTCACCTTTACAATGTATAGTAAGCATCTAATGGAACACAGGCTGCTTGTGAAATATGGCCTTTAATTCTGGTATTTGGGGAGCAGAGGCTTGTAGACAGGGAGAACTTTAGGAGCTCCAAACCAGCTTAATATACACGGTGAGTTCAAGGCTTTATTCAAGGCTGTTGCCAGGGTTACATAGTAAGATCAGCTCTCAAATGAAAAGATGGGGTTGGGGACCCAGGCAAGTTCAACATAGGGCTGCTCCCGTAATGTCTTAGCTGATTATATTTGACAAAAAGGGAAGGGTGGGTGGATGGCAATAGGTACTGACTTGTTGCCTATGTCATTCTTCTCCCCAAGTAGAATCAGATCAGACAAAGTGAGACAGATTCCACCCTAATGATGGAGGACAACTGAGGACAAACCAAAGGATGGTTAATTTCAGACAAAAGGATTTAGATCCAAGAGTGCAAGTGATCGAAGTTGAAATGAACTGACATGCGATGGTACATGCTTACAATCCCTAGACGCAGGAAGCTGATAGAGGAGGATCATGAGTTCTAAGATGCCTCATTTCCTAAATGAGACCTTGTTTCAAATCCTGTGAGAAAAATGGAGTTACTTGTGCCAGCTCTTCCAATACTCAATTAAGCCAGGAGGCTAAGAACAAGTGGGTCGTATGCATGGCTTCCTGACACTGAATTCCTATGCTAGAACTAATTCTTGCCAAGTGTGGAACTATTTGACAGGAAAGAGAGCACCCAGTGGGTTTGTCATTAGGTTTCTGCTTTTTAATCTTTAGAGTGGTGGCTTTTACTTTCACAAGAAGGCATCTGAGTCTTTTCTCTTACAAACTTCTGCCACCGGAGCCTGTCCTTTTCTCATGAACTAATTTATCACTGGATCAAGAAACCTCCAGAGTGAGATTGACTGACACCCTAATTTCCTCTAGATTGAAGGATGAAGTACAGGGTGAGATGAAACAGCTGCTTACAAGCTTCTTTGTAAAAGCACCAGCTCCTCACTTGACCCCACATAGTAATGAGCAAGAGATGAGAGCATGACATGTCTGCCTTCCTCTTGTATCTGCTTGTCTCCTTTACTTCAGATAAAGGCACACCAGAACGCCTTTGTCCTAAGTCTGCTGTCACCTGGAATTCCTGGAAGAGCAAATTCTTGCAGGCCAGATGAATTTTGTCATCCCCATGAAGACAAGGCCATATCCTGGAGCACCAGTGGTACTCCTGCAGGGACCAGATAGATTACTTCAGACCTTTCTGAGTAACTTTGTATGACCAGATCTCAGACAAGGCTCAACCAGACCACAACTTGAACAGGGCTGTTTAAGTGTATACCATTTGAACAAGTTTCTGCTCTATTTATGGGTAAAGCTTATGTACTTATTTTTGCTTAAAAATTTTCTTCTGTAATCTTGTGTGTTTGTACCCTAAAAAGATAGTAACTAACTGTACAAGGTCACTACAAAGTGTGTCATCCACTACATCTTTAGATAGAATTTAGTGTGTGCTAAATATCTGGTATCCATTCTTTTACTCATTTCTAGGTACTTTTTTCAGACCTTTACAAATGCACAGTTTTCATTTTCCTTCAGTTTCCTTACAGAGAGAAAAAAGAATCCTATCACATTCAATTACTTGTGGACAACTTCTATGACATGGATTCCATAAAAGAGTTTGAAGAAATGGGTAGACATACACAAGATTCAAGAGAGAGAAAAACACTATTTTGAGACACAGTAACACTCATCCAGTTTAAAGTACCTTTTAATGGAGTATCTGTAGAGAAACATGACGAAGATGCTGATAAAGGAGTGTCCACAGAAAGTAAGCATGCAGTAAATATTTATCCACAGATAGCTCAGTAATGCTCTGAGCTTTGATTACCAAATTTTGTAACAGATTTATGTTCTCTTCATCATACCCTGATCTATGGAGTTGACTGACCAAATATTACTTTTCACATTTTATTTTAAATAAATTAATAAATTGTGTTTCTGTATCTCTCTGTGTGTCTTCATGTCTTTGTCTCTGTCTCTGTCCCTGTCTCTGTCCGTGTGTCTGTCTCTGTCTGTCTCTCTGTCTCTGTCTGTCTCTGTCTCTGTCTCTGTCTCTGTCTCTCTCTCTCTCTCTCTCTCTCTCTCTCTCTCTCTCTCTCTCTCTCTGTACGTGTACACATGTGGATGTGTGAGCACCATAGTCCACGTATAGAAGTCAGAGAAGAACTTGTAAAAAATGGCCTTTCCTATGGATCAACTGGCTTCAGGGTCAGGGGTAAGCACCTTTACCCTCTGAACCATCATATAAGCCCTGCTCCTCATTGTAAAGAAGAGCAAAACTTGAAAATGATAGAAAGCAAACTCTGGTTTCTAAGTAGATACTTTAATAAACCATGTTGTTTAAAGTAGGAAGTGTAAAATAAGTAAAACTTCGTATGTTTTGTTGTAAATTTTGACTTTTCTGATTTTAGAAAAATACTGTTGATAAGATTTTATGTTTTATTTGTTAAGCAACAGAAATGCTGTGAAAATAGGCAAGGGTTTTATTTTCCCATATGCAGTGAGGAACGCTTTATTTTCCCATATGCAGTGAGGAACAAAAAGTTCTTAGATTTCTCCAAGAGCTTCTAACCTAAACCATTGAATCAGGCTAGATCTTGGCCACACTCAGATATAACTTCCTAAAATAATAATACCTTAAGTTATGTTTCAAAAAAGAAAACTTTGAAAATGTACCATGGTGGTTTGAATGGGAATGAATAGCTCTCGAAACTCATGTGTTTGAGAGCTTGAACCATTCAGATATAATTTGTACCTTAATAAACAGAAAGGGGGAATAAGATTAGCTGAAGAACACTGGATTGTAGAAAAATACTGATAATTTTGTTGATCTAATGATCAACCCATATACGTTAGAGATAGTTTAACATCAGAATTGAATTCAGGAAATAAGTTACATTGTTGAAAAACTTTGTTTATATTCCACAGATGATGAAAGACTATAGGTTCTATCAAAATCTATAAAAATCAGATCTGAATAAGAGAAGCTTTCATGTGAAAGAGACAGATAAAGAATGACACAGAAAACTGATCTCCCTGCATAGCTCCAAAAACTGGCAAAAACCAGCAGACTGGTAAACCTTGATGCTGAAATGGACATTTACTGAAGGACAGATGATCAGGACTGCAGCTATGAAATATCATTTCATCAATGGATATTCATAAGGACATTTGGAGTGTTAAGTTTACAGGGTTGATCATTGTTTCTGTTATAAAAAATTTTAGGTTACACAGAAAGCAGAAAGATGTAGAGGGTTTTTAACATAACAACATGGCTGCTCTGATCATATACAATGACTTTCTAGGTCTATGTGATCCAGATGGATTACAGTATGATATGGCTAGCATAAAGACATCCCCTTAGTACACACTCTTAATCCCAAGCAATATAGGTAAGGTTAGTTTGTAGAAGGAGGAATCCATGTTTGAAGTGGAGATAATTGAGGGAGATAAAATGAGGAATCAGAGAAAGATTTGAAAGAATGAGTCAGAGATAGAATGCACCCTACCCTCACGAGAAAAGAAAAGGGAGGCAACTTGAGAGAGCATCACAGAAAAGGAGAGGTAGAGGAGGCAGTTTTACTGCGACAATTTTCAGAGAGGTTGCAGGTGAAGTCAGAAGGAGCTTGAAGATTAGAATACATTTTCTGAGTTAGTTTGGGGACAAGCAGAGCAATTCAGTGAGAAGTCAGATTGAGTCAGTCAGCTTGGAGAGGAGTTTAAACCAGAAGGGCTGAGTTGAATCAGCCAGCCAGAGTTCAAAAGGAACTGCAAAAGGTGAGTATATTTAGCTATAAGTCTCCAAGACAAGAATTATATCCAAATAAATGAAAATTACTTTTATATCTGGCCTGCAGGTCAAGCTATAGAACTATCATCTCCCTTTCCAACACCATGCTTCCTGCCATGAAGATAATGGACTAAACCTTTAAAACTGTAAGCCAATCCTAATTAATGTTTCCTTTATAAGAATTGTGGTCATGGTGTATCTTCACAGCAATAGAAACACAAACTAAGACAATACTCAAGGATAGTAAGAAACATACATCTTGAGCATGATAGATTTGTGTGGAGCAAGTTCATCATCTTGATGGCTTGTTAATGTCACAAACCCAGCACTATGACAGCAAAGCACACAAAGACTTTTAAAGAACACCATTAACATAGACAACTTGTATAAAGCAACTCTAATAGTCCAGACCATATCATCTGATCAAGAAATAGCATCTCTTTTCTTCCTATATACAGATTCCTTGCATGATCAACAAATCAGGGAAAGATTATATTTAGAGTTCTTGAAATTGTGACTTTTTGGTCATGCAAGAAGTCTTTTTCTTTTTGTACAAATCAGATCCCTTATATTGGCTTTTGGGTGAGCCCAAACTACTTTCTAGAACTTTTGAACACTCTTGGTAGTTCTTAAAATTATTGCTATAGATAACTGCACTATTTTTCTTTGAAATGTAAGAAGATCCTGCCATGAGAATTGGAAGATTTCAACCAAGTAAATATCATACATGAATATCTGTTATATTGCTACATGTGGGGTCTCAATTAAAACATCCCCAACCTAGCAGAAGGGCTATGTTATCAGACTTGCCCTTTAAAGTTGTTTCTTTCTTAACATACAAGCTGATTCTATTTTAGTTCCTCCTCAGAAATCATACTTGTTGTTCCCTCTTTCCTTCATTATTTCCATTTGTGAAATTCATGAGTACTGCATTTTCATTTAATCAAACTTCAATTTGAAGGAAAAAAACCCAGTAGTCAAAACTACATCTTCAATCAATAACCTAGAATTCCATAAGAACAAGAGAACTGGAAAATGCATTGGAACCTCAGTTGGCAACAAATTTCTGTGATTTACAAGGAGCCTCTTATGTCTACATTTAAATGTAGCCATGTGCCCCTAAAGTCATCTGTCAGACTTGGAGCATTTCCAGATAATCAAAATGTCACAGAGTTAGTCCTTTTAATTTTTATTTCATCTCCTGCAAGTGTGAACTCTGATTGTAATTATAGCTTCATCTGCTCTTGGATGATTTTGTTATATCAGACAAAGAGTATTCTTTCCACCATGCTGATGGAGAGTAAGAAAACTGTGAGGCAGAGAACAATGAATGCTGTGTTGTGTAAAGCAGAAAACACCTTTAAACTGTAGACTAGAAAATGTGCTTCCCAAAGTCATAATTAGCAAATATTTAACTCCTCAAGCTCCTCTGTACAAGAATCATGTTTTCTCTGCCCAAAAATTGACTTGTAAGAAAGAAATCAAGAACAATAGCAATAACTAAAATGCCTCAGTGCAGGGATAAGAAACAAATTGACAGGTAGCAGAAATCTAATTCAATATGGGTGATCACTTTAGGTAACTATTGTTTAACAGAACAGGAAAATCTGAAATATAACCTTCCCTGGTCTCATTTGACTATGTATACTCAACATCCATAAGATGAAGTAAGAATGAGTCAAGCCTATTTTCCTTGCATCTCTGGCCAGAATCGTTGGGAATACTGCTTAGGGTTAAACAACATATTGCTCCAATTTCAATAGAAACCTCATATAAAAACTAATAATCATATAGCTATGTGATAGGGAAAATCATTTAACCTTGTTGCTATAAGTTTCTCCTTTTTAAAACAATAATAGTAATACCTATCCTTCCATAACATGTAGTTATTATGATATGGAAATCATCAGTAGAAACATCATATCATATGATCTTTCATAAGTTCAAAGAGGGATGAAACTCAATTTTATCAGCTTCACATTTACATAATAAATAATTTTATTATTTTCAAACAAATCCACCTCTTTTTCAAGTGTACAGTGAAGACAAACACAAGTAATGGACAAAGATCCCATGAGAAAGGAAGCATTCAAGGTTATCAGGAGTGACCCTTCTGCCTGGTACTTTCTGCTGGGAAAGACTGCTAGCTAGTCTGCTTCCTCAAAGAGGCTATATCCTGAGAAATATCAGAGGATCTACTGTACTCAGCATTTAGGAAGTAACCCCCAAAGTCCCACAGCTTCTGCTGGGAGCACAGTGAACTCAGGGACCCTTCATATCCCCCAAAATCCCCAAACGCCGAATACCAATCCCCTTCTGCTTTGTCCTTTCTGCTGAGACAGACTGCTAGCTAGTCTGCTTCCCAGAAGAGGCTATAACTTCAGAGAATCTGCTGTACTCAGAACATTTGACATCATATCCTGAAGCATACCTGAAGAACCACTGCACTCAGAACACTTGATACCACATCCTGAAGCATTCCAGATCTGGTGCACCAAGGGCCTCTGACAGCACAACCGGAGACATCGGAGGAGAGTCACTGCACCCAGGACACCACAGTTTGAAGGCATCTCATGAGTGCCTCTGTACACAGGGCAACTGGGCAATGGAAACCACAGTCGGAAGAAGTCTCAGGGGCTCTGTGGCATGCAGGGCAACTGACCCAAAAGACCGAAAGTCTTCCTGGAGTACAGCTGCACACAAGGAAACAGAAATCACAGTTCATTGAGACCTTCAATCCCCCAGAGAACAGCTTCACACAGGACAACAGTTTGACTGCTCCTCTGAAGACACAATACTCTGAAAGCCTCCCAGGAGACTTACTGCAGCCACAGCAACAAATCAGCAGCTTCTCTGCCCCCCTGAATAACCTCCAGTTGGAAGGCCCCAAAGGAGGTCTGCTGCGGCCTAGGACACAGGCCTACCAGGAGACCTAGTGCAACCCAGGGACAAAAAAGGCAGACTGCAGACAGAGTCACCCAGACCAGCAATCACTAGGGATAACCAGATGGTAAGATTCAAGCACAAGACCATAAGCAACAGAAGCCATTATATGTGGGCATCATCAGAATCCAGTTCTCCCACTATTACAAGCCCTGAATACAACAACATACCAGGAAACTGAAATACGAAAATCAGGAAGCTGACTAAAGTCTATCTCATGAACACAATGGAGTCCTTTAAGGATGATATAAATAACTCACTGAAAGAAATACACAAAAACACAGATAAACAGATAGAAGCACTTAAAGAGGAAACACCTTCCTTAAAGAAATATAGGAAAACACAATCAAGCAGGTGAAGGAATTGCATAAAGCAGTCCAAGACCTAAAAGTGGAAGTAGAAACAGTAAAGCAAACTCAAATGGAGGCAAACATGGAAATGGAAAACCTAGGAAAGAGGTCAAGAATTACAGATGTAAGTTATCACCAACTGAATACAAGTGATAGAAGAGAGAATCTCAGGTGCAGACAATACTGTAGAACAGAATGACACAATGGTCAAAGAAAATATAAAACATAAGAAATTCCTAACCCAAAACATCCAGGAAATTCAGGACACAATAAAATGACCAAATCTAAGAATAATTGGAATAGAGGAGAACAAAGATTCCCAGCTCAAAGGACCTGAAAACTTCTTCAACAAAATCATAGAAGAAAACTTCCACAACCTAAAGAAAGAGAGGGCCATAAAGATACAAGAAGCTGACAGAAAACCAAACAAATGGGACCAGAAAAGAAAATCCTCTCGACATACAATAATCAAAACACTAAACCCAGAGAACAAAGAAAGAATATTAAAAGCTGCAGGATAAAAAGGCTAAGTAACATATAACGGCAGACCTATCAAAATTACACCAGACTTCTCAACAGAGACTATGAAAGACAGAAGAGCCTGGTCAGAGGTCATGCAGACTCTGAGAGAAGACAAATGCCAGTCCAGGCTACTATACCAAGCAAAACTCTCAATCAACATAGATGGATAAACCAAAATATTCCAGGACAAAACCAAATTCAAACAATATCTATCTACCAATCCAGCCCAACAGAGGATCCTAGAACAAAGATACACACACACACACACACACACACACACACACACACACACACACACACACACAAAAGACAAGGTATTAAGTATCTTACAACAAAATCCACATCTCTCAATCTTAATGATCTCAACTCACCTTTAAAAATACATAAAAGCTAACAGATTGGATATGCAAACAAGATTCAGTGTTTTGCTTTATAAAAGGAACATACCTCAACAGCAAAGACAGATACTATTTCAGAATGAAAGGATGTGAAAAGGTCTTCCAAGCAAATGTTCCCAAGAAACAAGCTGAAGTTGCCATCCTAATAACCAATAAAATAGTCTTTCATCCAAAAATTATCAAGTGTGATGAGGACGGACATTTTATATTCATCAAAAGAAAAATACACCAAGAGAAAGTCTCAATTCTAAATATCTATGTCCCAAATTCGATGGCACCCACGTTCATAAAAGAAACTTTATGAA
Source organism: Rattus rattus (assembly GCF_011064425.1). NCBI lineage: Eukaryota > Metazoa > Chordata > Mammalia > Rodentia > Muridae > Rattus > Rattus rattus. Next base: position 22,758,038 of record NC_046162.1, read on the forward strand.
AGCTTAAAACACACATTGAACCCCACACAATAATAGTAAGAGACCTCAACAACCCACTCTCATCAATAGAAGGGTCATTGAAACAGAAACAAAACAGAGAAACAGTGAACTAAAAGAGAGGTTAGAACTAAATGGATTTAACAGATCTCTACAAAACATTTCACCCTAAAACAAAATAATGCACCTTCTTCTCAGCACCTCTCAGTATCTTCTCCAAAATCAACTGTATAAGTGGTCAAAAAACAACCTTCAACCAATACAAGAAGATTGAAATAATCTGATATATCCTATCAGACCACCATGGCCTAAGTCTGGTCTTCAATAACAAAAATAACAGCAAAAATAATAGAAAACTCAGGGCTGAAATAAACCAAATAGAAACAAAGAGAACAATACAAAAGCATCAACAAAACCAAAAGCTGGTTCTCTGAGATAATCAACAAGATAGATAAACTCCTGGCCAAACTAACTAAAGGGCCCAGAGGCAGTATCCATATTAGGAACATCAGAAACGAAAAGGGACTCTTGCTCTTTCTTCTCTTCTCTGCTTTCTCGCCCTCTTCCCCTTGTCCCTTCTCTCCCCATTCCCCGCCCTTCCCTCCACATGTTCATGGCCAGCCTTTACTTCTCCCATCTTCTATGCTTCTTCTATCATTAAACCTTTCCACATTGGAAAAAAGAGAAATGAAAAGGGAGACATAACACCAGAAACAGAGGAAATTCAAAAAATCATCTGATCCTACTAAAAAGCCTGTACTCAACAAAACTGGAAAATATAGATGAAATGCATGGTTTTCTAGACAGACACCACATACTAAAATTAAATCAAGAACAGGTAAACTTTCTAAACAGGAATATATGCCACAAGGAAAGAAAAGAAGTCATTAGAAGCCTCCCAAGCAAAAAAGCCCAGGGCCAGATGGATTTAGTGCAGAATTCTACCAGACCTTCAAAGAAGACCTGATACCAATATTCCTCAAACTATCCCATAAAAGAGAAACAAAAGGAACACTAACTAACTCATTCTATGAAGCCGTAATTTCTCTGATACCTAAAGCACACAAAGGCCCTACCAAAAGAGAACATTAGACCAATCTTGCTTATTAATATCAGTGAAAAAAATACTTAATAAAATTCTTGCAAACCAAATCCTTCATTCACCATACTCAAGTATGCTTCATCACAGAGATGCAAGGTTGCTTCAATATATGAAAATCCATTAATGTAATCCACCATATAAACAACCTAAAGGAAAAAAGTCACATGATCTTCTTAGTTGCAGAAAAAACATTTGACAAAACACAACACCCCTTCATGTTAAAATTATTGGAAAGATCAGGAATTCAAGGCCCATTCCTAAACATGATAAAGGCAATTTACTGCAAACCAACAGCAAATAACAAATTAAATCGAGAAATACTTGAAGCAATCCCACTAAAATCGGGAACAGGACAAGGATGCCCACTTTCCCCGTAACTATTCAATATAGTAACCAAAGTGCTAGTTAGAACAATAAGACAGCAAAAGGAGATCAAGGGGATAGGGGATACAAATTGGCAAAAAAGAAAGAAAGGTATCACTATTTGCAGACATGGTAGTATACATAAGCAACCCCAAAAATTCTACCGGAGAATTTTCCAGCTAATAAACAACTTCAGCAAAGTGGCCAGATATACAATTAACTCAAATAAATCAGTAGCCCTCCTTTATACAAAAGATAAGAAGGCTAAGAAATAAACGAGGGAAGCAAATCCCTTCCCAATAGCCACAGATAATATAAAATATCTTGGGGTAACTCTAACCAAATGAGTGAAAGATTTGTGTGATAAGAAATTCAAGTCTCTCCAGAAAGAAATCTAAGAAGATCTCAGAAAATGGAAAGAATGCCCATGCTCATGGATTGGCAGAATTAACATAGTAAAAATGGCCATCATACCAAAAGCAATCTACAGATATATTGAATCCCCATGAAAATCCCAACACAATTCTTCAAAGACATGGAAAGAGCAATTCTCAATTTCATCTGGAAAGAAAAAAAAAAAACAGAATAGCGAAAAAATTCTTAACAATAAAAGAACAGCTGAGGAAATCAAAATCTCTGATTTCAAGCTCAACTAAAGAACAATAGTGATAAAAACTGCATGGTATAGGGACAAAGACAGGTTGATCAATGGAATAGAATTGAGACCCAGAAATAAAACCACACATTTATGTACACTTGATCTTTGACAAAGAAGCCAAAAGTATAAAATGGAAAAAAGAAAGCATCTTCAATAAATGGTGCTAGTCTAACTGGCTATCTATATTAGGAAAATGAAAATAGACCCATATTTGTTACCATGCATAAAGCTCAAGTCCAAGTGGACAAGGACCTCAACAAAAAACCAGATACACTGAATCTAATAAAAGAGAAAGCAGGAAACAGTCTTGAACTCATTGGCACAGAAGGAAATTTTCTAAACAGAACTCCAATGGCTCATGCTCTAAGATCAAGAATTGATAAATGGGACCTCATGAAACTGGAAAGCTTCTGTAAGGCAGAGGATATAGTCAATAAGACAAATTGGCATCCCACAGATTAGAAAAACATCTTCACTAACCCTACATCCAATAGAGGGCTAATATCCAAAATATATAAAGAACTCAAGAAGTTAACCACAAAAATCTAAACAAACAAATCAAAAAAATGGGATGTAGAACTAAACCAAATATTCACAACAGAGGAATCTCGAATGGTTGCAAGGCACCTAAAGAAATGTTCAAAGTCCTTAGTGATCAGAGAAATGCAAATCAAAACGACCCTGAGATTCCACCTTACACCAGTCAGAATGGCTAAGATCAAAACCTCAGGTGACAACAGATGCTGGAGAGGACATAGAGAAAGAGGACCACTCCTCTATTGCTGGTGGGATTGCAAACTGCTACAACCACTCTGGCAATCAATTTGAAGGTTCCCCAGAAAATTGGAAATAGATCTACCTAAAGACCAGAAATGCCACTCTTGGGGATATATCCCAAAGATGCCCCACCATTCCACAGGGCACATGTTCCACTATGTTCATAGCAGCCTTATTTGTGATAGCCAGAAGCTGGAAACAACCCAGATGTCCCACAACAGAAGAATGGATACAGAAAATGTTTTTATACAATGAAGTACTACTCAGTTATAAAGAACGAGGACATCCTGATATTTGCAGGTAAATGGATGGAACTAGAAAATACCATTTTGAGTGAGGTAACTCAGACCTAAAAAAACATGTACTCTTGGTTCTCACTAATAAGTGGATATTAGCCAAAATTAAAAAAAATTAAAAAATGTACAGAATACCCAAGATACAGTTAACAGAACTCAAAAAGGTCAACAAACTGAAGGGACCAAGTGAGGATTCCTCAATTCGCCTTGGGAGGGAGAAGAAAGCAACCACAAGGGTAGAGGGAGGGAGGGACAGGGGAGTGAAAAGGGGTTAGGGTGGGGGACAGGGGAACATGATGTGGTATTGGGTGGAGGAAAAGGACTAAAGCCCTGATAGCCAGCAGAAAGAATGGAAACAGGCAACTTCAGGACGAAGGAGGTTTGGAGGACCCTACAGAATGTACCAGAGACCTGGGAAGTGAGAGACTCTCAGAACTCAAAGCAGGGGACCCTAGATGAAATGCCCTACAGTGGGGAGAGAGAACTTGTTGAGCCAACTTCCAGCAGAAAGATGGGGCATTGGGTCAGGGATGGGGTTACTATCCCACAGTCAAAACTCTGACCCATAATTCTTCCTGTCTGAAAGAAATGCAGGGATGGAAATGGAGAAGAACCTTAGGAAAAGAAGGTTCAGCAACAGGCCCAAAGTGGAATCCAGCTCAAGGAGAGGCCCCAAGACTTGATACCATTACTGAGGCTATGGGATACTCACAAAGAGGGATCTCTCATGATTGCCCTCCAAAAGACCCAAGGAGTAGCTGAGTCAGATACAGATATGTGTGCCCAACCAATGAACAGAAGCTGCCGACCCCTGTTGTTGAAATAGAGAAAAAATGGAGGAGGCTGAGGAGAAGGTGACCCTGTAAGAGGACCAGCAGTACCGATTAACCTGGACTCCCAAGATCTCTCAGAGTCTTTATCACCAACCAGGCAGCATACATCAGCTGATATGAGGCCCCTAACACATATACAGCAGAGGAATGCTGGGTCTGTGTTCAGCCAGAAGAGGTGTATCTAACTCTCAAGGGACAGGAGGCCCTAGGGAGTTGGGAGGACTGGTGGGGTGGGTGGGGTGGGGATATCCTCATGGATAAAGGGAAAAGAGGCTAGGGAGGGGGGAGATATGGATAGTCAGAGGATAGACCGGGAAGGTGATAAAATCTGGAATGTAAAAATAAATAAAATAAAATGGATAAAAATGATCCTTCTGGGTTATGGTGAAAGAGCACATACTAACATGTGCAGGCAAAGGTCTCATCCACGTATAAATATATATAAATCTAAAAATCAACAAAAGATAAAACCTTCCCTGTGTTATATTGACGTAAAATAGCGATCCATTCAAAAACAAAAGCACAAATACAGAACGAAACAAGAACTCCAAATCGTGGTTCCATGGTTCCACTCTGGTACTACACTGTATGTCTTCGCTTTCCTGAGACTGCACATGCAAGGTGATGAGCAAAACGATTGTGTTCTCTCACAGGATCATTTAATGCAATTGCAGATATTATGTGTAACACACAGAAGAGAAATAAAAACAGGAGCTTTCCAGAAGCAGAAGCAGTCCTCCCCGAGGAAGACCATACCAATTGGCACCGAATACAAATAACATTATCTAGACCCAGCAGGTTATATTTAAGAATACACACACACACACACACACACACACACACACACACACACACACACACACACACACACACACAAGTCCTTGGAAAAAGAGAGGTCATGAGTTTGGAGAGTGTATGTGGAGAGGTTTGGAGGGACAATACAGGAGGGGGAAATGATGTAGATATAATCTCAAAAAATGAAACAATTAAAAACTAAAAAAAATTAAAAGAAAAGACCTTTTTCCCTTTGTGTGGTAATTATTTCAATCAGTTGAATTACTGCGTAACAATTTCTAAATGTATTTGGCTTCCCTATTCAACAACATGGTACACTGTTTTATGGAATACCTACGATAAACATTTAGTCATTTAAAATGTTTTCAAGATAACCAGGCCTTTGTCGGTATGTTTAAAATGCCCTTTAAGTGATGACTAAGTTAATTTTTAACCCCCTTTTTATTGTGATACAGGACAACTCTATTTACTTGTGGAGCAGGCTGGCTGATACAGATCCCAGTGACTGTTTCTGCTGACAGTCATTATAATTGGTCGCTGTAACATCTGTGTTCTACGGTGATAAAGTACAGCAGGAGAGGTTAGAAAAGAAAGAAGAAACGCAGTTTCAGAATGCAACATTTACACTTTTTAGTTCATAAGCAAAAAGCAGTCTGAAGTATGTGGAAATCTGAAACACACGTTAAAGAAATCCAAGGATTAGACCAATAAGGAGAGAAGAAATTAAAAAAGAAGAAGGAGGAGGAGGAAAGAGGTGGAGGAGAAAGGAGAGGAGGGGGAGGAGGAGAAAGGAGGAGGAGCAAGGAGGACGAGGAGGAGGACGAGGACGAGGACGAGGAGGACGAGGACGAGGAGGACGGGGAGGAGAAATCTAAGAGCTACCTTGCAGAATAGTCTGGAGTTTAAACAGTTTCAAAACTCCGTTCTTTTGAGCTTTCAAAAAACAAATAATGCCTTTAAAAAATGTTAGTTCTTTGGAGCGTTCAATGCAAAAATAAAATTCCCAGTCTATTTTGTAACCTGAAAGTAATACTGATGAGAATATCCAAGAGAGTACCAAATCGGAATGTCAAGAATTTTAATAGTATTGATCATCTTAGTAAAATATAGAATAAAAATCTCCCTCCTCCTCGTGGTTATCAAGTTGATTAGACCTGGGATTTACTAAAAGACATTCCTCAAGCAGGTTTATGAGGATATCTCTCGGAAGGATTAGCAAAATGGAGCCAAACCCCCATCCTTAGTGTGCACCCTCTTCCAGTGGAAGTCCAGATATAGAGGAGTCTGAAGAGAAAGCAGGCCTGCCTGCCTTTGTACCTTGCTGACGACTGTATTTACTCCATAGCTATAAGAGCTGCCAACCTTGCTGAGATTGCAACATGGCTTCTCTTTCTTTCCTATGTACATTAAAACCAACAGCTCTCCAGGAATCCTTCAGTCCTCTAGCATCAAATCATCTGCACTGAGGCATCCATACTCTTGGACTGGGCAGCTGCTGGCTTGCTAGCCTCTCCAGCATGTAGACAACCATTGTTGGACTACCTAGTCTGTGTCATGGGAAGTGCTCCATTAAGTCCTTTGTAATATACATACACATTTCTGCATTCAGCTCTTCTAGAGAACCCTGACTAAAACATCATCTGACTTGAGTTGAAGAATATTTTATAAAATCCTTTATTTAAAAATGATTACTAAGATATATATTTAATATTATATAAAGAATATTAAAGCAAGTTAAACTAGAGAACAGGCATTCTCATATGCGTGGTTATTCACATCTGGTATTGTCAAGATTTCAACTCTATAAAACTTGTACTTGATGTATAATGTCAACAAAATATGCTTTTCTGACTTCTACTTTTAAATACATCCAATAATCATTATTCTATATTCAAAGGAGATATTCCTGGACTCTTATACAGTACTTCTATTAATTATTCCAGGTGATTTTTCAGGGAAAAGAAAGTACCAGAGGTAAGTCTGGAATACAATAATCAATATTTTCTTTATAATGTACAATAGACAGACAGATAGACAGAAAGACAGATGTTAGAAAGGTAGAGTATAGGTAGATGGATAGACAGATAAATGGATGATAGATACATATATACATACATACATAAAACAGATAAATACAGAGAGAGAGAGATATTTTAGGTGGATGGGGAAGATGGATAGATTATTGATTGATTATAGAAAAATAACTGTAGATCCATGTATGCAAAGAGTAGTATGTAGACATATGGATGAAGTAAAATTCAGCATTATGGCTTTGAGTTGTAGAAAAATTACAAACTACTTAACTTACTTATTCACTCAAGCAAGGTTTATATAACATGAAATTTGTAGCCTCTCTAGGCTAAGTTTTAGAAGCCAAAAATTGTCACTGTGAAAAAGTCCCACTGAATGTTGCTTAAATGAACTGGTGTCAGAGGAAAGGTCTATAACATATCTAAAGATTTGTACCTGCAATTCTACAACCCACTGTCTCAGCTCAAAAGAAATTGAGAAGCAATTTCCAACCCTGCAGTTCCGATCAATGCCTTTGACGATTAGTAAGTGTGCTTTGCTCGGTCCTTCCTCCTTTCACAGCTAGCCACATTCTGACAACATTAGAGCTATGTGGTTTAGAAGGAAAGAACCAAACCAAGTGCCAGGTAGTAACACTGCAGTGGGGTAGGTTTTGGGCAGTCAAATCAACACTGTTTCCTTAATTACATCACACCACACCGACTTCTGAGTTCAGACCCAAAATAACAGGACCATCTCCCCTAGGAAATGCAGACAGGTGGGCGAGATTTTATACCTGAGCTGTCGGCTCCTAGCAAACACTTATGTGAAAACCTAAGTGTGTTTCTCTTAAGGGATTCCAAACATCCTGCCTTTTAATGCAAGTTTCCATGAGACCGAGAAGAAAACACTTCTTCTATTTGCCAGTAGAGCAAGTTAATTTTGAGAGAAAAGTTTAATTAAGATTAAACAAACTTAGAGTGTTTGTTAGCCTAAAGGCATAATGCTCCAAAAGCAAATTAGTTGCAGGATAATTGCCACTATGAACAATATTTTCATGGGCACAAGCTTTCTACTGTATATCTTAAATTAACTTCACGTGTCTTCATCTCCACAAGGGATGCACAGAATAACTAAGAAACTGTGGGATTTCCAAACACCTACTAGGCTTTTACTGTGGGTATTTGCGTTTCCTTTTCTAAACGGGAAAATGATTAGGTTAAGAAAAGGAATTAGTAAGATGTACAAAGTTGGCTGTGTTAAAATACAGAAGTGAAATTCTTCCTCTTTTATCTTGAAAAAATGAACATCCGTAATTAAAAGTGAGAGTGTCAACATAAACATGGGTGGGAGAAGTGCAAATTGACAAGAAGAGCAAAAATAGATACTGGAATCCTAAGTGTTTGTACATCGTCGTTTTATTGAGAACAGGAGAAGCAAGCTCTCCTCATTGAGAGGCTTCTATTAATAGGAGACATTTAAAAGGCATCTGTACGCAGTAAAAGCTTGGGAGATTTAGGTTATATCTTTGAAAAAAGGGGAACCAGACAGTAATTTTCTGCTTAGATTGTAATTCTATGAATGTAATGGGACTCGTTAGATAGCAGTGGGGGCGGGGGCGTTGGCGTTAAATTCTGTATTATAACCTCCCAACATGATGACCAGAGAATGAGCCTCATCTCAGGACTTCTAAATATTCCAAATGTCCTTTCACTTGAAACGGTAATAATATAGTTAGCTTCTTAATTGAGTGGAAACATCAGATGATGGCTTGGGTGAGGTTAGCCTGTCAGCACATTGCATCAGCTCATTTCCAGTGAATTTAGATTATTTGGAGAAAAATTCATACTAATAATCAGCTCTAAGCACAGAAGTTAAAAGGCAATTTACAGATGGGTTAATCGTAGAAAAGATAACTACAAAATGGAATTCTTCGACTGCATACATTGGTAAACAATGAGAAACGTGTGCGTTTCTGAGAATCCAGGAAAGTACAATGACTGAAACTCCTCGCTCCAGAGGGGCACATGTTTTATGGAGGAGAATGCCTTTGCTCCTCGTGACTTAACACACAACGAATCCTTGAAGAAATGCCATAGCCTCACTCTCCACTTACAAACTCAGAAAACCCTTCAGAAATGACTAAGTATGTGTATCTATTTTTTTTTTCTAAGAAGAAAATTAGCTACTTGGTTTTGTGACTTCGGTAAGTGGGTAGACATGTTAAAAAAATCTTTATCTAATTTATATATATATATGTTATATATGTAAGATATATCTTATACATATATTTATGTATATGTGTATACATATGTACATTCATACTTAATTACATGTTTTATAGAATGGGAATAGTATATTTAAATATTAGAGAATTGTGATATCTTAAGAAATTCAGGGAAAACCTAACCTTAACTCTTTTTTTGGAAATTTTCTTTCATTTTTTTCTTCTTTTTAATTGGTTATTTAATTTACTTACATTCCAAATGTTATCCTCCTTCCCAGATTACCCTTCCTAACACCCCTATCCTATTCCCCCTTCCCCCTACTTCTACAGTAGGACATTGAGCCTCCACAGAACCAAGGACCTCCTCTTCCACTGATGCCAGACAAGGCCATCCTCTGCTACATATGCAGCTGGAGCCATGGACTCCTCTATGGGTACTTTTTGGTTGATGGTTTATTCCTTGGAAACTCTGGGGAGTCTGGCTGGTTGATTTTGTTGTTCTTCCTTCCGGTTTAAAAAACCCTTCAGCTCCTTCAGTCCTTCCCCTATAACTCCTCGCTTGAGGTCCCTCTCAGTGCTCAGTCTGATGGTTGGCTGCGAACATCCATATCTGTATTGGTCAGACTGTGGCAGACCCTTTAAGAGGACAGCTATACCAGGCTTCTTTGCATCAGCAATAGTGTCTGGGTTTGGTGTCGGAGGTTGGGCTGGATCCCTAGGTGGGGCAGTCTCTGGATGGCCTTTCCCTCAGTCTCCACTCCACTCTTTGTCCCTGTATTTCCTTTAGACAGGAGCAATTCTGGGTTAATATTTTGAGAAGGATGGGCGGGCCCATCCCTCAATGGGGGTCTGTGCCTAACCCCTGGATATGGTCTCTACAGGTTCTACAAGTTATCTGGGAAGTACAGGCACTTTTAGCTAATGGGACAGCTCCCCACCACTCCAGATAAATCATGATCATCTTGCCTCCTGCTCAATTTTAAATCTGTCTTCTAAGCATTACCTATTTAACCAATAGGAAAATAATTAAACTGTAGACTCTATTTTTTCTTTCTCATGTATGTGTTAAACATAGAATTAAAATAACTGAACAGTTAATAACTTAATATGGATTACAGAATTGACAGAAAATGACTGACATTTGCTTTTTAGACACTGACTTATTTTACTCAAAATAATGATCTCTAGTTCTGTCCATTTTCCTAAATATCATGGTTTCCTTCTTTTTCCACTATAACTATACTATGTGGTTTTCTGTTTTTGTTTTATATAGTTATCTCTAGAAGAACATCTAGGATAATTCTACTTTTGTATTGTGAATAATGTATCAATAAGCACGATGTAAAGTCTTTTGAATATACATATCAGAAATGGTAGGAAAAAGGTGAGGAGGAAGGTGACTTCTTAGGAAAACCAGCAGTCTCAACTAACCTGGATCGTTGGGATCTCTCAGACACTGAGCCGCCAACCAGGCAGCATACACCAGTTGTTATGAGGCCCCCAACACATAGAGGTAGAGGACTGCCAGGTCTGGGTCTGGACTCAGTCAAAGAGGATGCACCCTCAAGAGACTTGAAGCCCCAGAGAGTGGGGAGGTCTGGTAGGATGGAGAGTGGGGGCAATAGGGACATCCTCTTGGACAAAGAGGGGGAGGGAAGAGGTATGGGATGTGGAACAGTTGGAGGGGGGACTGAGAGGGGGATAAATTCTAGACTGCAAAAAAGATTAAAGAGGGGTTGAGGATTAGCTCAGTGGTAGAGCGCTTGCCTAGCAAGCCCAAGGCCCTGGGTTCGGTCCTCAGCTCCGGAAAAAAAAAGATTAAAGAATAAAAAAAGAAAAAGAAAAGGAGTGGTGCACTTGGGTCATATGCCAATGTATTTTTAGTTTTCCATAATACCTATCTACATTCTCACTAGCAGTCTATAAGGGCTCCTGTATGACCATGGCCTCATCAACATGTAGTCTGTTTTCATGCATGGTGACAACCATTCTCACTGAAGTATGATGGCATCTCAAGCAGTCTCAATTTTGATTTCATGAAAGACATGAATGTTGAATGTATTTTTCAAGTATTTGTTAAGTACATTGCTTTCGGGATCTATCTTAGCAGTTTTACTCCAAAAGTACCAAATCTTTAAACAAACGACCATTCCAATATGATGAATGCAGGTCAATATTAATGAAAATTAGTTTGATAAGCTGTAAAATTGTCTTAGTCATCCAATTCCACAGAAAGACGAAATGTGATAATTCCTAGATGAAATATACAACTTTCATAATTTGTACAGTATCAAGATTTAGTATCACTACTGTATAGAATATGAGAAATAGTGTCAAAATTTGAATCATTTTCCAGCCTTACAATGTAGCTATTTGATGGAATAGCTGCAATTCAGCAGGGTATTTGGTTCATTTGTTTGTAAGAAACATCCTGCCATACTCAGACCATGCCCTTTGTTCTACTGAGGTAAGTGAATCTTTTTGAAAGGCATTACTGAGCCTTACTAGGTTTCAAATGGGACAGATACATGTTATTTGTGGTTTTTTTTATTTTTAGGACAAAAAGCAATATTAATTCTTTTCAGCTCTACAATGACACATGGAAAGTGACCGGTTATTGGCATGCATTGAGAACGTGATGTCAGGGCAGGCTCTGTGCTCAATGCTTTGTATTCTTCATTGCATTCAAATACCTCATAAATCATGGGCTCTGGGTACCATTGTTTTATGGAGGGTAAAAACAGTGCTTCAAATGGGAGGTTACAAACCTGCTGAGCGGCTCCATTATTTCATAAGCAGCTGCCCAAGTTCAGAGATTCAAAGTTCTTAATAACATCACTAGTTTTCATACATTAGTGGAGAATGGAAATATGGGGGAGATTGGTTTTCTCCTTTTCTCAGAGAGTGTTTAGCCTAAGATAAAAATGAAAGTGGCAAAGCAGTTGATGATATCCAAAGTGAGCTGGAATAACTGTTTTCAAATGAAGCATATGCATATTGAGACCAAAACAGGCAAATACCAGAATAACACACCCACATTCAAGCCCATCCAAATGAAAAGCTTGCTAGTTTCATATACATCACTTCTCTAGATGCTGGGCTACTTTCTCTTCCTCTTTTCTTCATTGGAGTTTTGCTGATTCAGAAATAATCCATATGTGTTTTTGGTTAATGAATGTAACGTCTTTAAAAGTAGCCAAAATATTATTTTTCATACTTTATGCTGCCCGCAAAGAAACTTTTTCATCTTGCAACAGGAACCATTTAATTCTGCACTATATTTATTGATCAGGCTTAGCCCAGTATAGTTTCAACATTAAAAAAAAAACTATAGAGTTTTTCCATCATGCATAACATATTATCAAACACAGACAAGGAGTCTTAGCATAATGAGAGTGTTTTGCAAATGAGAAATTATAGATAATTGCTGTTTGTTCTTGTTTTCCTAGAATGAAGTGTAATTATTATTAACAAGAGGCTTGTTTCAATAATTATTTCTAGTTATCCCAGGGCACAAATGCATTGAAGCAGAAACAATGCATTTCCATTCAGAGTGTTTTTTTCCCTCGATTATCTCTTATCACTGCCAGGGCGTATGCATGAATGCTTATTCTCCACATGTGCTGGTCTGCCGCTATGCAAGCAAGGATGTGTTTGCTGACTTAACTATCCCGCCACTCCTTTCAGTGTTCAGGAAAAACTGTCTTACCGTACATAGCAATATAGGGCTGTTATTTTATATGCCTGAATGTTATTGGAACTTTAGATTACAAATTACTAAGCATTAACGAAGTGTAAAGTGCCAACGTATGTGTGTGACTTTCTACAAGCAGAAATTTGTTCTGCTTTGAAGTAGGGATGGCATTTTAACCATTGCTTATGTACCAAGGATATTGAGTATGGTCAAGCTAGTTGCTAAATAGTTAATACCTTGTACCTTAATTCATCCTTAGATTTCTTTCACTGAAGTAACTGAGAAAACAATGAAGAGCTGCGTTATTCACTAAGCATCATCTTAGTCAATCCCCTCAAATTCTGAGAATGATACCCTAAGGAGAAGAGCCCTTAGTGGTGACCTTTGCTGCCTAGCATATATAAATACCTGTCTACACTCTTTATCAGGATTTTTTAAAAATGTTTTACCTACTATTAATCACATTAAATTGTTGTTTCTTCATGAGTGGGTAGATACAACTCCCTCAACTGGGTATAGTTATGATCATCATTATTACGCTTAGTTGAAGGGATGGTACTTGGTGCTTCCTATACAGTAAACAGAAGTTCTACTATTGAGCTCGCCTGCTGGCTCCCAGGTATGTATTCTCATCAGTGCTGGCTAGTCTTATGTTGACTAAACACAAGAAGTAGAATTTTCTAAAAGGAGGGAACCTCGGTGGAGAAAATGCCTCTATAAGATCCAGCTGAAAGCCATTTTCAGAATTAGTGATCGATTCGGGAGGGCCCAGCCAATTGTGGGTGGTGCCAACCCTGTGCTGGTGGTCCTAGGTTCTGTGAGAAAGCAGCCTGAGCAAGCCATAGGGAGCAAATAAGTAAGCAGCATTCCTCCATGGCCGCCGCATCAGCTACTGCCTCCAGGAGCCTGCCCTGTGTTTGTTCTTGTCCTGACTTCTTTTGATGATGACCGGTACAGTGGAAGTTTATTATTACATAGTGTGTGCATTCAATTATAATTCTTAAGAAAATCCCTTTGTTTCACCAATTACATACAGAGTGCCTAGATCTTTTAACCTGACATGGAGATATGCAAAGCTCTCCCCGCTGAGTTGGAAGGGACTGCAAGCCTGTCAATTGTGAAGGAATGGGACTCTTACAAGGCCAGTGTGGCTGTCAGATCCTTGGGAAATGGACATAGTTGTAGAACTCATAGTGTCTTTCAGTACAAACCAAAAGCAAAAGAAATTGTGCAGGATAGAAGTCTAAGTTGTGTAATATTGAACAAGAGACCTCAAAGGTCGCTTTGTTAAAATTATCGTTTAATTGTCTCCAGCTTCAGTCTTCTTGTTGATCCCACTGTGGCTGGAAATCTTTCTGTTTCTGTGGAGTTTCTTGCACTGGCCAAGCAAACTGCATGTCTAAATTCTAAGAAGTGGGGCCATGTCGACCTGGGAAATGGCACATTTAAATAAGTTCCCCAACTCAGGCTTAGCTTTCTACGAATCTTTCCCACTCTCTGTTCTAGCTGCCTCTCTCTAGATGTTTCAGGGAAAGTGGCAACTATTTAAAAATGCCCTGAAGGGATTTCATGGTAAGCAGTTGTTTTAAAAATGAAATAAAATAACGCAAGAGAAACAAGACAATGTGGCTGCGGCTAAGGAGACTTGCAGTTGTTAAGTTCCGGGAAAGTCAAGGCCAACCCCTGGTGTATATACTACAATTTTCTTCTTTGGCATGAGCCAGAATGACTTCTGCATCATCAATGCTTTCCTCCAGTTTAGTTACTGATCTCTAAAAACTTGGCTGAGTCTCAGCCTCCTTTACCTTGTCAGAGAGAACCTTGAACTCCTCCTATCTGCCTTCCTTCTGAGAGTACTATACTTTGCAGCCATTAATGCATTCAAGATCTGACAGCTGCCGACTTTGGCCCTCTGAGAGCACAGCCCACTCTTCCGAACATTCCTCTGATCACTATCTATAATGACCACTATCGTTGATAATGACCAGCTTACCGGCCACCTCTTCATATTTGCAGTCAGCGTCTTGAGCAATACGCTTGGCTTCCTTCAGACGAATTTCCAGAATTTCTGTCTTTTCTTCATCCTTTTGGACTCGGCTTTCACTGACATTCATGCCTCTCTCACGCTCTTCCACGGCCTTCTTAGCTTCCCCAGCTTCTGCAGAGCTGTGGTCAAATGTTCCGGAATACAATCCCACTCCTCTTCAAACAGCAGGATGTGTCTGTTCAGAGAAGCTACATCAGCCTCAGCATCCGTGGCTTTCTTTCTCCTCCAGTTTCTGCTGTGCACCTTTGAGAGCCTTGGAGTATTTGACCAGTTCATCTTCAGTGCCCTTGAATGCCCTAATCTTCCAATGGTTTGCTCTGGTCTTCTGCCACCTTCTTATCAGCCTCTGACTGTTCTGCTCCAAGTTGTTCTCTTTATGGAGCATCTTTTTCTTGATGGAGTCCATGGTGGCAGTGGTGAGGACCCCTTAGGCAGCCGAAGGAGAGGAGAAGCTAGTGCGTTGGTGTGGACAAGTCAGAGTGCCCTGATGTATCTTTTAAAAGTTATTTCACCTTTAGAATGTGATGTATTTTGAACTTAACATACCAAGTATCCCATTCATTACATTTGAAATTAATATATAATAATAGTAATATATAGAGATAGATATAAACATAGATATAGATGTTATAGATATACATATGATATAGAGTATATAAATACAGTTCTTCTATCATGGTAACCAAAGCAAGTGTGGCAATGTATTTGGGAGGTGTGCTGTATACATACACAGACTTGTGACAACACACTTACTAGATTCTGGAGTAGATAAATGAGTGAAATTAAAAACACGTGGCCAACAAGATGGCTCAGCAGGAAAATATTATTACCAAACCTGACAACCTGAGTTCATTCACCAGTGCAAGAAGAGAATCGACTCTGATAGGCCCTTGTCCACAAAATTAAAAAAAAAAAAACAATTAAAGAATGAATGTAAAGTTGTTTGGTGATTCTGACAGGGGAGCCCACCTTTCATGAATGATGAGTTCTCCTTTACTGGGCAAGGCTGTCTTTCCTCAACTCACCATGCATCTTCAGCAACAATACAAGTGAGGAAGGATGGAACGGGACACTCAGACAGCCAGATCAACCTGGAGATCAATAGCTTCATTGATGTCACAACCAGACCTCTCTCAATGCAGTTAGTAACTTATTTAAAAGAGAATCAGTCATAAGGGAACAAGCTACCTTCTATATCTCTAGTAAAGATCAACACACAGAGTTTTGTTGGAGAACATTAGAATGGAATGCTTAGGAAACTTCTCAACTAATTTTGGGACTAGGTGTTTATCTCAGGCTACAGGAGAGACATTAATTGAAGTCCTATCATCACACTACTTTAGACATCTGCAAAGTGCTTATTTTGCTTTTATTCTTACAGAAATAAAATCGAAGTGTTCTTCGTTAGCTGTACCTTGCCTCTGATTACAAGCGTTGACCAGAGACAAAGTGCTCCATGTTGAAAAGGCTCTCCTGTTAACAGTGCCTCTGAGCTGAAATATGCTTTCTCACAAACATGTATTTGGTGTGCTCATTCTTTCTTGTAATCATACCAATTAATTATGCATTAAGCTTGTGTATCTTAATGACTTATTCAAACTCATTGTATAAGTATAATTATATTAGGAAAATGTGAGGCACAGAGAAAAAAAGAAAAGCTAGGGGGAGATCTTCTGTAAATAGATATTCATGGATAAAATTAGCAACACAGAGAACATTTCGGTGAAGATGAGGCTTCTGGCTGGGGTTCTGCCAAATATTTCCAGCAGAGCTCCTTGACTGTTCTTTTTAACTCTGCAAAAAGTTGATTTCAAATGTTGATCAGACCTAAAAATAAATAGAAGCAAATACTCTCGCCAAAAATAAAATGATCTTATTAGAACCTCTCCCTCCCTATGCCGTCCTCTCAGAATATTTCGAACTCAGTAATCCACAGATGCCCGTGTACGGAGGTATTCCATCCTCCTCTTAGACACACAGAGGCTCGCACCCTTCACCGTACCAGCACTCAACCAGGCAAGCAGCTGACTTGCCTTAGGAGAGCCAAGAGAGGAAGAATATCCTCCCAAAGTGGCTTTGGTTAATCATATCTCCCAACCACAAGAAAGAATGAAGTCTGGATTTCCACACGGCTATCAGCAGGCAATAGCTAAAAGACCATCACGCACCAGGCACTGTCTATAATGCAACATATGTAAATCTCATTTAACCTTTAGCAGACGTACCCGGCGAAAATGCTCCTGGGACTTCACAGATGAGGAGACGGGGTGGGGAGCTGCTGAGGCTGCTTAATGTAAAATGTCAGGTCAGGTGTCCTTGTGCTGAAGTCAGCTCTCTTGACCATTGCATTACAGAGACAAAGGTGAGGAAGGCTCAGGTCACTTCTGCTGATGCACTTTCATTTGTTACAGAATGAAGAGCAGACCCCAAGGCCAGATGCAGGCCATTGAGAAGGGTCAGGTTAAGTGGCAGATGGGAAACAAAAGTCACCCAGGTGCTTATGTTTATTTAGGCTCCTTTATTATTAACGAACAAAAATATAGTAGTTAATGTAAACAAGCACCATTGAACTGGAAATCTTTAACATATACCCAGGAACCTAATTCAGTAAGAACTTCAAAGTCCTGTTTTAAAAAAAAATTCTTTTCAGAAAGCTTCATGGAAAATGAAGTCATGAAGGTGATTCATTTTGAGTTTTAGTTTCTCCAAGGCACCAATCTAAAGAGGACTTAACAGCTGAATTATCTCATAGTGAACCTATTAAAGATTCATAGTTCCTGGAGTTTTAATTGGGTGTGATTGATCCCTATTAGAGTATTTGTGGTCTAAATGGTTCTCTCTCATTCTGATTAAAGACTGCCCATGCTCACTGAACATGATCACGCAGACAACATGAAATATTGTCTTCTGAAAACAATATTGGCAATGATAGACATCGGACTTTCAGAGGAAGGGATGTTGAAAGGTAGCACCTCTAAGAAAACAATATGAAACTTAAAATATCTGTCAGTGTAAATCCTTTTTAAAGAACTCCTACTTTCTGTTGTTTAACATATATAGCATTATCGAATATATTCTATCCTTTCCTGTGTTTGTGTTTATTACTAAGAACTTCATAGCAAAGCTGTAAATACTCCTAGATAAAAAACAGAAGCTTGGTAATCTTCTAAGTAAGTAAAGACTTGGCTTAACCCCCAATATAGAGAAAAGAGAAGGGAATAGGCCCAGTAATGAGGTTATTAAATTTTACCTTCACTAGTTTCTCTGGGTACATTCTGGAAAAATATTCAAAATATATAATTTCATCTGTACATATGTCAGATGATTTATGTAAGACAGAAACTCATGAAAATCACTTAAGTACATGGCAATGCTAGCCCTAAATAATTTAACAATACTTTCTGAATGCTTTCGTGTGTGTGTGTAAGTATGTGTGTGTCTGTATACATACTTATATTCAATATACATTCTGCTTTAGTTTTCTTATGAAGATATGTTAATATTTTGGTTTATTTGAATTAAGAATCATATACCTACCTAAACTTATCTATGTGTATCTCCATTAAAAATGTGTAATAGAGGGTTGGGGATTTAGCTCAGTGCTAGAGCGCTTGCCTAGCAAGCGGAAGGCCCTGGGTTCGGTCCCCAGCTCCAAAAAAAAAAAAAAAAGGAAAAAAAAATGTGTAATAGGAGTTTATGTATTTATCTTTCTAATTATAGCTTTCTTTGGTTGTCATGGCCAGGGTAAAGGATTCCATTTTAGATTATAGAACAACGACATTTCAGTGGCGTCATTTCTTCTTTCGTGATTATCAACCTTAGTTCTATACCAAGAGAGATGCTTAGTCCTTAACAATTGTTGGCTCCGCTCAGACACCAAATGCACCAAGTATAATAAAAATACTGAATTTCCTCTCCCCTTTTATTTGCCTCTTTCCAAAATAATGAGTTATAAAAGGGAGTAGTAGGGCTTTGCTTATTTTTATATTCGCTGCTCTTAGTATTTTGTAGCTTGGAACACTTTGCAGCCATTATCTTCCTGGTGCTTAAACGTTAAAGACTGAGCACTGCAGACTTCCCCAGTTGACTCCTCAGCTGTTTGGAAGATGTCCTAAGAGACTATCAGTGCTTCCTGCTGCTCTGGCATGAAATGTTCCTGGCTGGTTTTGATGTTTCCTCCTCTAGAATGCATGCAAGCAGTCCCCAGGGAGTTCTGATTCTTTTCAATAGGAAATGGCACTTGAGTACTACGGGCTAGTGGTAAGGCATTCAGCTGTTCCGAAAGCACATTACAGGAGACAGAATAAATGTTTTCAGCAGCCTTATCCAGGCAGGTATAATTTCAGATCAATCAAATGTTCCTTATCTTTCTTTGAATTTGTTCTTTGAATTTATTTGGTGTATTTCCTGCTTTGGCAAACTATTCATCATTTATGTAATGTAAACAACTAACTTGTCGAGGTAATATTAAAAAGCAATACATTTCTGATTTAGAACCCAGACAATTTCTAAAGAACATAGGATTTTTATCTATAGTTTCGCAATGCAGTTCCAGAGATGCTCCCTAGAATGCCGGAGAATCGACTTAGCTATTTTATTTACTTGCCGGGATTCATTTAATTTAGGACTTGGGAAAATGAACATTGCAAACTCCTGTTTGCAGATGTTCTCCATTTTCACCTCTTACATGTAGTTTCGGGAAACAATGCAGAGCTAAGGGTAAAAAGACAGAGGATGCTGAGTATCATAGGCTGCACCACAGGTAACATAAGACAAGTTGCTTTCTATATTTATCAGTGCTATATTAATGTATATATTTAAACATGTTGCAAACATAATTCAGAGGGGTTTCTCTTTTGCATTTTGTAGGGAGCCATTCTGAGCTATGCAGTCACAGGGCACTCAGCCCTAAGGTGGCTGCTGTAAGATTATGAGATTGTTGGACAAAAGCCTCTTCCAGGAAGATTCTGGGAGCAATCACAGGATGTTTCAGCCTGAGCAAACACCGGATGTCCCTAAGCAGATTCCTGAGAAGGGTTCAACCTTTTCAAAGAACATGTCCCAGGAAGGAAGACTGTTGCCTCTTTGTCTAAGGAGGATATCTTGCAGTTTAGTGATTCACCTTATATCCTTGGGCACTTCCCAATACTCCCCCACCCTAAGCTTCAGTTCCTGCTTCAATTCCTGCTTCAGAGCTTTAAATGCTGTACATTCCTCTCAATAAACGAGACCTTGACAACAGAACCTTGCTTGGTCTCCTTCTTTTCTGCCCCCCCCCGACCCTCAGGTAGCGCCTCTTCGGAACCCTGAATAACTGGACCTGCTGGACGGGTCAGCATTTTACTTTTTCTATATCACCATGAAAAATCTTTAGCTTCCCTTCTGGTTCGTGGCTTATAAGTAATTCATAGGAGCCAATGTTCTATTGAACAATATGAAGACTCCTTTTCTGTTGCTATGAAGTAGCTTGTCTTGGGCCGGCATCTACCTTCAAGAGACCTATGAGGTCTTGATTGTAATTTTGCTGTTGGAGGACAGGCAGAGCCACCAAGCTTGAGAGACCAAGACGGTGGAAAGATGGGCGTTGCTCTTCAGGCAGCCTGTCCTGCTTTGCATTTCCTGAATGGGTGTGGGTGAGATAGGGAACGCACACAGAGCAAAGAAACATCTGTTACCACACAATTATAAAACCAGTGGGTTTGGAAGACTGTGCAATAGCATCTTAAACGTGACCAGAAGATAATACATTGTCTTTGACAGTGACAGGGACAGCTGCTTTTATAAGACAAATGGATGGATACAAACAGAAGACTAAAGAGAGACATATTTAAATTACTGAAAGTCGTTGCCCATAGTGTGGAACTGTCCTTTGGGAAAGAAGAGGAAACCAAGACAGTCCGGCAAAAAGAAAGGGAAGGTCTGGAGACATGGCCCAATATGTATGAGCATTAGCGTGAGGTTCTGAGCTCAAATCTGAGTATCTACCTAAAAGCTGGCCATGGCCATGCATGTGCCTTTACATGTATTCAGGCGGTAGATGGGGACAGGTAGCTGGTGACCAGCCTAATTTATGCTTGAGCTCAAGGAAATAAGGTAGAAAGAAACATTTGAAGTCTTGTATGGTATGGATGAATGCACTGGGCATACAGGTGCATATAAATGCATGTAAAGAAAAGAAAGAAAGAAAAGAAGGAAGGAAGGAAGGAAGGAAGAAAGGAAGAAAGAAAGAGAGAAAGAGAGAAAGAGAGAGGGATAGAGAAAAAGAGAAGAAGTGAGGGAGTGATAGAGAGAGGGAGTAAGGAAGGGAGGAAGGAGGAAGAGAAACAGGAAGAAATGGTAAGAACATACAAATTTGTCAAATACAAAGCTACATTTAAAAAATGCTATAAATTGTCTTTCAAGTTGAAAAAAATGACAGATATAAGAAAGGAAGCAGGGATAGAAAAACACAAAACAATAAACATGACAAAGAAAGTAAAAAAAAAAAAAAAGATGATCACCCACGTTAATAATAATGCTGTCTTTCTGCCCTAAATCACACAAAGGATTAAAACATTAATATACTGACAAGTACAAAAAGCCTAGAGGCAGGGAAGTAAACATAAATAACCAAGGCTATCAGCACAAGCAGGGGATTGATCTAGCAAAAGGGGGTAACAAAACTAGAAGGCATTAGGCAACCTGAAGTCTTCTTGGCCAGTCTTAACCAACAGTGAATCTAAGTGAGACATAAAATGATTTCTGACGACTATCTGCTGGGCGAGCTGCTTTTCCCATAAAATAAGACGATTTCCCAAAGTGACGACATGTGCAATCAGGAAGACTCACCCCGGGTCACAGGAATGAGGTCACATTCGATATTACATCATAACAGCAGAACTGGGCTTACCAGCTCTCAATTATCTGCTAATAAAAAGAGCTACAAAGCAGCTCGCTGCTCAGGTAAGGGCTGACAATGGAGCTGTTCAAATAGCCTGATTGTATAGTTTCCAAGAAAGCAAAGTAAAATACTTAAAGAAATAAATATGGCAGATGTCTCTTATTAATGGTGTGCAAATGACACGCAGAGAAATAACAAATACCTTTCAACGTAGCTAGTTACACTCCTGTCATGGAGGCTGACTCGTCAGTTGATGGAGCACTCCACAGTTCAGTTGCTTCATTTAGGGTTGTATAAATTCAGTTTGTGTTAGATTTAATTGAGGCAACTACTACCCGTGGAAGGTGATCTCAGTGTCCTAGAGCTACAAACTCTTTGAATCCCCTGAAAAAGGCAGCCGTCGCCAAAGTCGAATGAATTACTGTACATGCCTTGAACGACAAATCGCTCATCTGACGCTTAACGTGAACCGGGAGTGAGAACAATTAGCATGGTGGATGCTACTTTAAGGGAAAAATGTTTTCTTCACACAGCAGATGCAAGAACATAAGGCCAGCAGTGGGTACCGATGCTAAACTGTCGCCGAATTACACAAAAACAACAGGCTCTCGCAAAATAGCTAGTGTTTTCAAACTTGCAAGATTAGCTCTGAGTCCTTCGCCAGCCTCCTTTAGAACGACATGATGTCCATTTATACTAATTTGTTTTGTCATACATTTATATTAGATGATAATTTATGGACGGAGCAGGAAATCTAATGTCTGTGTGGCTCAAAGCTCGTATGAAGACCACGAAGTCAATTTTGAATCCTCCTGCTCTTTCACAGGTCACTTCAGTTCATCCGTCTTGAATTGCAGTACCTTCCATGACACTGAGTTATTCTATGATACTCCTGTCGAACATGACGGCAATCCTCTGCATTCCTGCGATTCACTCTAGAATATTAATTTACACTTAAGAATACCTGAATCTTTATGCTAAATTTTCAAATAAAAAAGAACCCATAGTCATAATATCTCTCATAAGCTAAGGAGACGATTCCTAAATACTATTTTCTGGACACATTATGACTTGCCTTAGAGTCACGACTTTGGCAAGGTGATAGTATCTTGGTGAAAATTTATAGTCAAAATTATTCTTGAAATGCCCTTAAAGATGTTATAAAATGTACAAAAGCTGTATATCTAGACTTCTATGATATTTTTAAATGCTGCAATATCTGCAAAGCCCAGAAGCAAGCTAAACTAGACTATGTGAAAATAGTCAATAGTTGAGTGTTTATGTTTCCCTCACTTTTAAAAATGTTTGCCTGGTATGAGAACCTGCCTATATTCCTAACAGTTGAGAGTCTGATTCAAGAGAACAATGAGTGTGGGGCCAACCATGATAGGTTATTCTAAGATTTTTTGTGTGCAAAGAAACAAATTGTTTATTTAAAAAACCCATAACAATCAAATAAGTAAAAACTAGAGTACCGAGTTAGAGAGATGTTTCCGTAGTAAAATTTCTCCCTGCAGAGGGCCTGAATTCAGACCCATGTCGGGGTCTGAGATGCTTGTGGCTGTTTATACTCAAGTTCCAATGGTATCTGGCATTTCTCGCTTCCAAGAGTTTCTGTGGTGCTGTGCACATACCCAAACATCAGTAAAAATTATAAAAATAAATCTTTAACAAAATAGAAGCCAGGTCCCTTCTCCCAAATTCCTAGAGATAAATGACAGGGATTACTGATGAAATCTATTTAAAATAAACTTATTACCTCAGTGAGGATTGTTCGTATCTTCCCTTAAGTTATTACTGAATATGTAGCAATGTAAGTATCGAGTATAAAATAAGTTGCCTAAGTATTTTAATTAAATTACACATAAAGCAATGCTAGTGTTCGAAGATTTAAAATTAAAATATTAGCTCTAAATGTTTTTAATAAAAAATGTGAATTTCCAATGACTAGCACAAATATTTTTGTATTCTTTTTTATCCAGTAAGATGTAAATGAACTGTCACAGACATCACAGTTGGGAACTTCAGCCATAGATTTTATTTGAAGCTCCATCATTGCTTTCAATTTCTCTTACTGTCTTCATAGTCAACATAATTTTTCTGGCCGTGTGATATTGATTTTTTTTCTCCTCAATGCTTTCTGTCTCTTCTACTTTTGCATATCAAATTTTATTGACACCCTTTCCTTTGTCTTTTGATCTCTACCTTCAGTCTTTCTTTTCTCAAACTGATTACCTACAGGATTAAAGACGTCCTCCCAAGATTTCAATTTCTTTCATTTGCCTGGGTGAATTGTCTCCATTTCTGAGGTTGTAATGGTTTCCTTTCAAGTTGTGCATGTACAATTTTTAAACTTTAGACTAAAATGACTACTTCTTGGTTAAATAACTACTTCTTGGTAACTTATCCCCAACTAATTCTGTATTTTTAGATGGTCTCATTGAAAAGAAGAAGAACAAACAAAAAATAGAAGAAAAGAAGAAGGTTAAGAAAGGAAGAAAAAGAGGAAAAAAAAAGCTAGAAATGTTTGCTCTGGAAATCTAGCTATTTAGGCACTCAGATGAGACTTCTCTTCCAAGATAAAACTCCTCCCTCCATTTCTTTATTCTTCAATCTTCCCTTCTTTTATCAAGCTTCTGCTTTCGCTGTGCAATTTGATGAACTTTTTATCTATGTTCTTCCAGAGGCTGTCAGCAATACTATATAAAGGTATTAGTGCCTCCCCCAGCGTAAATGCATAAATCATAATTCAGTGTAAGTGGACAAAATAAAACTCAAATGGAAAGATCACACCCCAGTATTATAAAGTTCTCTACATGCTACATTTCATTCTCTTTCACTAAATACTCTGATCATTCGATCATGTTGCTATTTTTTCCCCACAGACAACAAAAGGTGAATCTGTCATTATCATAAGCAATTCAATGCCCCTTGGTTTGTTTAGAGTACATGATTGTGAAACTTGAATGTGGCCTTTCTGAAAAAGGGACTAAATCACAAACTAAAGAGTACACATGGAGGGACCCATGTCTCCAGCCACATATGTAGCAGAGGATGGCTTTATTGGGCATCAATGAGAGGAGAGGCCTTTGGCCTGTGAAAACTCGAAGGCCCTTGTAGGGGAATGTCAGGGCAGAGAGATGGGAGGGAGTTGGTGGGAGGGGGAACACTCTCATAGAAACGGGAGGGGGGGAAAGAGATGGGGGATTCCAGAGGGAAAATCAGGAAAGGGGATAACATTTGAAATGTAAGTAGGGAAAGTATCCAATAAAACAAAAGAGTTTTTTATTTCTAGAGAGTCAACAACTTGATTTTTGTTAAGCCTATGGCACTAGAGAGACCACTCATTTTACAGATTTGTGTTTGTCAATCTTTGACAAACTGTGCCTGCTGTTGACAAAAAGGAAGAGACATCATGAAGGAAACTCCAAACCCCAAACCTTCATTTTCCCTCTTCTGTTTCCAATACCCAAATTATTTCCCCAAAGTCACATTCTAAAGAGGATGTGAAATTGTGCGATGACGTAGCTGAATTGGTAGCACCATTTTTATAACCACTCTCTCATGCCGAAACACTGCCCTCTGCCCAGCTGTTACCCCTTGTCTCTGGCAGCTTAAGAGGTGCCAGGAGACCTTAGTGCACACTGAGGGAGCTGCATTGCCAGGATCACTTGCAGCTGTGGCAATATTCAGCCCTCGTCCTTTAACTGCAAGACACATGGTTCAGTCCATGTGGGACACGACTACAGCTAATTGTTGATGTAATCATCACTTTGGACTTTTACATGGTATCATTTCCATCCAAATGTTTCCCGACATGAGCTGTTATGATTAGATATGTGTATTAAGTCTCATACAATGAAATCAGCCAAAACATTAAAAGCTCAGTCTCTAGATATTTGCCCTTATGTATTAGAATGGACTTCTCTTTTAAACCTCATATGGGTGTTCTGGGAAATTTCAGTAGAAATTACATAAAAGAAATAAGGATGTATCAAAATGAATCAGAAATTCTACTGTCAACATGGAAACGGTAGTATGAAGAGGACATTAAAAGATCCCCAGCAACGTAACCAGCAGATAATGGTACTTTTTTCTAGCATAACATAGTATCATGAGTTCAACCAAAGAACCCAGTTTTAGTGGAAGGAGAAACTAACTCCACAAAGTTGTCCTCTGACTTTTATATATTCACTCACACACATCATACACACACACACACACACACACACACACACACACACACACACACACACACACACACACACACCACATACTATCCCACAATACATATACATCACACCTCCTCACCCCTACCACACAATAATGTTTAAAGATACCTTTTCTAGAATGGACAGCTTAGCAAAAGCACATTGTAATTGCTAGAGCATGTTTCAGCCCCAGTATCCTATTATGTGATGTGAGCTCCAAAGTGGATGAACAGCTCTTCCCTATTACCCTGTCAGCAGCAGCCCACCTAGCATTTCTTTGGTGCCGGCTCTGCTTAGAACCAGCAGATATTCTCACCACACAACACACATTTCTGCCATCTTTAACATCTTGAAGTATGTATTAACACTTTCAGTTTCAATTCAAGTCAGATTCAAGTGTCCCTCTCAGGTCTCTGGCCTTATAGCCTACTTTCCAGGATGTGTTCCTTCCTTTGAAATCTTGATGGCTTTGCATCTCCAGATGTTTTACGCTATTTAATCCTGAAAACCAGCTATAGAAGAAGAGCTTGATGTCTTCCACCAACTTTTGAAAAAAGACTATGATAGACTTTTGAATATTTGGACAGATGAAAATTGGGAAATGCTTCCTTATGAGAGTCTTTGTAAACAAGAATCTCTTATCTCAAATTAAAATACTTATTAAAAAACATCCTGTTCTTGTTCTTACTCCTGCTCCCTCTTATCCCTTTGTCCCTTCTCTCCCCGTTCCCCTTCCCCTTTCTCTCCACAAGCTCATGACTGGCCTCTACTCTTTCTCTACTTCTCTACTTCTCTCTCTTTCTCTTTCCTACTTCCCTCTTAACTCCCTTCCCTATGCCATAAATATACTCTATTCTACACTAAAAAACAAAACAAAACAAAACAAAACAAAAACCAAAAAACCCCAAACAAACAAACAACAACAACAACAACAAATATCCTTAAGTCTGCTCTTGTCCGTAAGGTGTCACCAATTCCTGAAATGTCATCAAAACACCATTCATACTATCCAAATACAAACTATTTGGCTGCCTTTTACTAGCTGAAATTTCTGTAACAATCACAACTCCCTTGTCTGCAACTTTGAACATGTGTTCAAACTACGGGCTTCTGGGGTTGGGGATTTAGCTCAGTGGTAGAGCGCTTGCCTAGGAAGCGCAGGCCTTGGGTTTGGTCCCCAGCTCCAGGGGGAAAAAAAAAAAAAAGAACCAAACTATGGGCTTCTCTTGACAAACTTCAGGCCCTTAAAATGGTTTCTGCTCTATGTTTGCTACAAATTCTATAAATTTGGCTGAGAGCAGACAGCAATAACTATGCCATAACCTGAATGGTCTGCTACTATACCAATTTTCTTCTGTTGATCAATTAGTCTGTCATTGATCTTCCTCAAAATTCCAGGATATAGGTAAATGCCAATTCTTGGCTAACATAGATACCATAACATCCCATAGTTTAATCTCTAAAATATTTCTGTTCCCTTGATCTCTTGGATGACAGCTCCATCTCTCGCTCTCCATATCTTTAGGCATTCTGCTCTCCAGAGTGCCTATGAGCACCTGGCAGTATGCTTGGCTTCCAGTACTTAAGGCTTTCTCTAGTCCATAGCTATTTTTTTCTAGATGATTTTCTAATTTATTCCATCTCTTTCAAAGATGAAATAAACACCTACTCATGTATAACCCCAGCAAGGACTTCACTTCTCTGGTTATAATTTTCTGGTAGTTTTTCTGTTCTTGTGACAAAACAGCTTCAGAAAAAAAACCATCATAAAGTAATAAAGATTTACATTTCACTTATTTTAGATAATGGTCAACTGGTTCCATTAATTCTTGAACTCTAAAGAGCCTGTGTACCATAGTGGTAAGGGTGAAAAGCCAAACCTATTTTTATTATAGCAATAAAGAAGAGAAAGAGATGGAAAATGGTATTCTAGGGGAAAAGATTCCTACATGACTTACATTGTTCAGCAAAAATCAACATTGTTAAGTTTTTAGAATCTACCAAGATAGTTCTAATAGTTGAAGATGAAGGTTTTAATTCGGGAAGTTACTTCATATCCAAACTTTAGCAGACATTAAACACATTTTTGACCCACAACTAGGATATGTGCTTTAACACACACACGTACACACACACACACACACACACACACAGAGACATACACAGACACACACACACATACACACACACACACACACACACACATGCACATGCACACACGCATATTGAACGCTGCATGCACACATGCATACACACTTAGAGCAACAGGAAAAACAAACAAACAAACATAGTTTCACCTCTAAACCAAAGAATGTAGAATGTAGGTAGGAGCTCCCTGCACAGCCAACTCTGTACTTTCAGATATCCATCTGACTTTGCAATAAACTTTGTCTGAAACTCAGCATAGGTCCCAGGCTGTGTGATAAGTAATGGCAGCTCAGAGAGTTAGAGATTAAAAGCTACTTTTTGAAGAAAGTTGTTTAGAAAGTCTTTCAGGATACTCATATTCTTTTTAACGTGGGCTTCACGGGAATTTTGGGTTGAAATCCTATTTAGACAAGCTCCTTCTTAATTACAGGTATTATTAAAAGATGATTAAGTTTGTTTTTAGAAAGAAGAGAGTAAAGAGATTACCTGAATCAGGTGGGGATTTTCATCCACGGTTCAGAACTTAGATAGGGAAAAATTAGTCTCTACCTCCAAGTAGAGAGTTATGATGAATGTCTGTAACACCAGGCAGAGTGAATAAAGACATATTATAGAAGTTACTAAGGTTAAAAAAAAATCTGTGGCTCCGGGTAGAGAGCTTAACAGATGAATATATTTTGGGCTAAAGTCCTGAGTTTCAAGTTGCTTGTTGGTATTAGAATTGATAGAAGGTGTTTAAGTTTGTTTTAAGGAGAGAATCGCGTGGGGATTTTCATCTATGGTTCGGAACTTAGATAGGGGAAAATTGGTCACTAACTCCAAGTAGATAGTTGTGATAAATGTCTGTAACACCAGGGAGAGTGAATGCAGACATATATTATAGAAGTTATTTAGGTTAAATAAAAATCTGTGGCTCCGGGTAGAGAGCTTAACAGATGGATATATTTTGGACTAAATTCCTGGTTTAATATGTTGCTTATTGATATTGCAATTAATAGAAGGTATTTGGTTTGTTTTATGAATTACCCCGCTAAAGGTCATATGGCTCGTTGATGCCAGCTAGAAAGGGTTTGTGGTTATTTTTTATATCTACCACAACAGGAAGCTCAGATTCTCTTAACATGGGCTCCACAGGAATTTTGGGTTAATTTCTTGATAACATAGAGTACAAAAGCCTATCAGGCTCATTGTTTAGCTTACTTCCTTTTTAAAAAATTGTTTAATCTTCATAATCGGTGTGACTTTGAGTTTTATGGTTATATTATTACTCTGAGAGAGAGTGCAAGATACAAGCTTTTCTGGTTTCAGACTAAGGAACACAGTATTTTGGGAGAAAGATTTTTGTTTTTGTGTTTTTAAAAAGTGTGATTAGGCTCTGGAAACCTCACAGAGTCACACTGATCAGATTTGATAGAGGTAGACCGCCTGAAAAAATTAATACAGGAGAATCAAACAAAAAGATATCTCAATTCTAAACTTTTGTCTTGAGAGTTGTATTTTACAGAGTGTGCCTACTTGGATTCCTGGTCTCAAGGACTTTCAGCTGGGTCCAGTCAGGACACATAGGCTACAGCATTTGCTTCATTCTTCCTACCCCCTACTCCCAAGGATATCTCAACACCCATGTACAGCTTGAAGAAGTTATAGAGGAGTCGTCGCCCCAATCCCTGGACTTTGGGGGACTGAAAGTGGTTATTCTAAACTTGTTTTTATG
This sequence comes from Rattus rattus, assembly GCF_011064425.1. NCBI lineage: Eukaryota > Metazoa > Chordata > Mammalia > Rodentia > Muridae > Rattus > Rattus rattus. The sequence goes on from NC_046162.1 coordinate 22,787,790, forward strand.
AGGAATTTAGAAATGGTTGTAATTTAATAGGGAGGATTAGCTAGATTGAGTTATACAGTCATAATCTCATCTGTTAACTAAGCTAAAATCATATCTTTGCTTTGATATAGAATTTATTTGTTAAAAGTTTAACAAGGTTTAGAGCCAGTCCTTCTTTTGATGTCATTACAAACTTCTGAGTTGATTACACATGTGAGTTAAGGGTCAAATAGCAAATTCATGACTCTGACTTTGTAAGAGTACTTTCAAGATATTATTAAGATATAAAGACAACAGTACAGATTGTCTTAGATAGGTAGATGGTTTGCAAAAACGTCAGAAATCCACAAAATTTGAGATTTAAAATTATTTATCTTTTGTTGAGACATATCTGCTCCTAACAGTTACCCTTTGGAGGGATTTAACAAAAAGAATGAATATCTCTACCTCCAGGTGAGCAATACTTTAATGGCTAAGCGGACACTGAACCATTGCCTGTTCGGCTTTGATTCAATACTGTGGTGACTTTGTCAAAACTCTCTGTCAGAACCAGGGTGATCAGCCCTTCAAATCTGCATTTCAAGAGTCTGTCCAGTTGATTTGGGGCCAGAAGGCCAGACTTGTGTTCCACAGAGATTTGCTAACGAGGACCATGCTAGTGGAATTAGTATACTAACCTCTCAGTTCTGGAAACCATGTTAGGCTTCCTATGTGTATAGATATATGATTAAATTTCATAAAGATTTCTGGCTTGAATTAGAAGACCATTTACGAGTCACCATGTAGCCTATCCAGGCTGTTAACTCTGAAAATACATATTTTATTGGATAGTTATCAGATAGTATACAAGCCTTAAGATATAATATAGATTTTTTGCCGCTTTCTTAAGCTGGAATGGATAACTAAATGTTTTTGTTTAACTGATATAATGATAGAACTGGGTGTTGAGTATATCATATACTTTATAAATTGTAAAATGGTAATAATTGTACTCAATTTATATATTAGAAAAACTTTTTAACTGAACAAAAAAAAGGGGAAAATATTGTGGATTTGCCCTGGTCTTACACTGTATTTTGATGCTAATTCCTGCCCTAGGACAGCTGCTAGTCAGGTACTCAGGAATCAAATGACTTCACAGAACCTTCTCTCATTAATTTATAAAATACAGGTGAGGGCAGGTACAGGATAAGAGGAAACTGTCATTGGAGGAGAAGGAAGGATGGGTGGGGAGAAGTTTGAAAAGAAGGAGGAGGCTACTGAAGGAAGGAAGAGATAGGAGAGAGAAGAAGTAGGACAATGAATAGGTGGATTAAATATATTTACAAGTTGTTATTCAATATTCCTAAGGGATGATGGTACTGTTTGCTTGTGTTTAATTTGATAATTATATCTTATCAATTTAATTGGGTAATGTATTTGTTCTTTAATGTATAGATTTAAAGTGTAGTGGGTATTGGGATGACTGAATGGGCATACGGAGTTGGGATGTGTTCTCAAGATATCTTGCAGATATCTTGGGCACTGTCAGTGCGGATCTAGTGAGGTAAAAACACAATATATATATATATATATATATATATATATATATATATATATATATATATATTAATTTTTTTACAAGACTAGGTTTCCTCTGTTTTGTTGCATCAGTAACATTTCATCTAATTTATCTTTGCCTCTTCCCCTTCATCTGTTTCTGATTACTCCATGATAAGCCAAGATATCTTGATTAAACCTACTCATCCACTGTGTAGTCTTAACTTCTGTTATTCAATAAAGTCCTATTAATCTTCCTGTAATGCTTCCAAAAGGTGCATCTAAATGGTCTGATAACCTTTATCCTTAATAACAGAGAGAATAATGCTTTAGAATGTAGTTCTTGAACATCTACTATATGTAATAGATCAGAATATCATTAGATGGTATTTTTAATTGTTTAGTCATTATTTAGTGGTATAAACAGACTCATAGATTTACAGGGAGTAAAATTCCACCATCTTTTTGCTACAAGACTACATCCTTTACTCAACAAGTATTATATCTTCTATGTGAATTCTGAAACTTTGAAGCTATACTAACTGATTAGAGAATTTTAACCAAGGAGCAAATGACATAGATATCCATTCTTCTTCCCCAAAGCAAAAGAGGCCAATTACTTGTTTGTTTACTGGTTTGTATATTATATATCACATATCTCAGACTGTCCTCAAGTTTTCACAATGGAACTAAGGGTATCCTTGAACTCTGAATGTCCTTCCTTTGCCTCCTACATGCTAGGCTCACAGGAGAGCACCATGCTAGGAAGTGAGTCCAGGAATTGTTCATACTAGGCAAGCATTCCTCCAACTGAGCTTTAACCACAGCACTATTCTTGGATCTTAGGCATTCACTTAAATTCTCTGAACTCAAAATCTTCCTTTTATGTAAAATTTAGACACTGCTGTGTTGCAACCAACCATGTTACATTATTTTATTGTTATCATGAACATGAAGTTCTCAGTATAGAGGACAGAGTATAGGGAGTAGAAATTGGTGTTATCTATTAATCTTTTTCATATATTGCATAGTCCTCACTCCTTAGAGAGAACACACACATGTCACCTGAACATCATAAAGCCATGTGTTGATCTTTATAGCACATTGAGAAGGAGCATTAGCACATTGAAACCTATCTGTAGGCACAGACAAATACAAATAGAATGACTGGATTCAAACAAAAGCCCTGGTTATTTACCCAGAAGCACTCATCACTGAAGGGTGTGCTCCAGTAACTCTAAATTTTAAATGATGCCCACTAGAAACAGGAACCTAGAATTTATATATCAATGAAAGTTATATGAAGTCAGTTTTTATCCCACTCGGGATAAGGAACAGTGTGTGAATGGTTGCAACAATGTAGAAAAATTCCAGAAGTAGTGTTTTATATGACTAGCAAAATTGCTGGGTATTAGAAGGGGAACCTCTGAACTGAAAGGTTTGACTATACTGTCTGACTTGAGGATAATTTGCACAACTTGTTTCTTGTTATCTTAATAATGAGCAAACAATAAAAATACCACCCTCTCTCATCTTCACTGCCACTACCAGAGGGAATTGCTGAAATATTATTATAAATTCCTCTCTTCCTGTGTTGGCCATATGATTATGATCCTTCATTAACTCTAGAAACCTATTAAAACTGTATGCCTCTACCTTATTTGCTTATGCATTTATCTACCTGTATCTATACTCTAAAGTAAGGAAAGAAAAAGTTGGCTTTCAAAGACACAGAATTCTTTTATTTTTATTGGATATTTTTATTTACATTTCAAATGTTATCCCCTTCCCCCATTTCCTGTCCATTAACCCCCATCCCATCTCTCGTTGCCCTGCTTCTATGAGGGTACTTTCCCACCCACCCACCCAGTGCCTCCCACCTCCCCTGCCCTGGCATTCCCCTACACTAGGGCATCAAGCCTTCACAGGACCAAGGGCCTCTTCTCACTTTGATGGCTGTCAAGGCCGTCCTCTGCTACATATGCAACTGAAGCCATGTGTCTGTCCATGTGTACTCTTAGGATGGTAGTTTAGTCCCTGGGAGCTCTGGTTGGTGGGTATTGTTGTTCTTATGGGGTTGCAAGCCCCTTCAGCTCTTTCAATCCTTTCTCTAACTCCTCCAATGGCACTCCCATTCTCAGTTCAATGATTGGTTGTTAGTATCTGCCTCTGTATTTTGTCTTGCTCTGCAGAGCCTCTCAAAAGACAAGTCAGTCTCTGTCAGCATGCACTTCTTGGCATCAAGCAATATTATCTGGGCTTGAGTGGCTGTATGTAAGAGCTGGATCCCCAAGTGGGGGTAGACTCTGAATGGCCATTCCTTCAGTCTCTGCTCCAAACTTTGTCTCATATCTCCTCCTATGAACATTTTTGTTTCCCTTTCTAAGAAGGACTGAAGCATCTGTACTTTGGTCATTCTTTTTCTTGAGCTTCATGTAGTCTGTGGATTGTATCTTGGGTAATCCAAGCTTTGGGGCTAATAATCGCTTATCAGTGAGTGCATACCATGTGTAACTTTTTTTGTGCTTGGGTTACCTCACTCAGGATAATTTCTAGTTCCAGCCATTTGCCTATGAATTTCATGAAGTCATTGCTTTTAATAGCTGAGTAGTACTCCATTGAAGACAAGGAATTCTTATTCATTTAATATTATATTCTGAAATTTTACATAAAGTAGAATAATTTTAAGAAGGGAAGTGAACAGAGCCTAAGTAAAGAACACAAGACAAAACCCAGAATGTTGTGAGAGAACTTCCTACACTGAATGTAGCAGTCTAAAATCATTAATACACCTCTCAAAATAAAACCTAATTATGAATAATGTGTAGTAGAAAACCAGTATGATGCCAGAGAACCACCAATGAGACACTGAGTTTTCCCTATCTATCTTCAAAACTAACTTTGCAGAATAGACTTCTTCTTCTCTAGATGAATTCATGACAGTAATTTCATATATTTACATGCTCACTCAAGATTAGTGACCTTATTAAGACAACACGTACAACCCTTTATATACTGAGTGCCTTGTGTGTAGTCATGAAATTATCAGATAAAAACAAAATTTAAAATGATTAATTTTTAACTCGCTAGTATTTTCATCTTTTTACACATCATTATTATAGGTAACAAATTAACAGTATTTTATTTCTCTTTTAATTCTTACTGTGTCCTTTGATTGTTTTTAACTGGGAGGTTGCTATTTTCTGCTTTTGGAGTACAGGGTAAATTTGTGAAGTTTTCTGGTCTCCGCAACACAGATTTGAGGTGACTAGAGATTTGGAGAAACTGTGATAATCTAAACACATTTTGACTGATGGGAGGCAAGTGTATAATTTGCTTCGATGACAGATTGCCAAAGCTGAGTGATGCAGAAAAATTCAGTTCCATGAATCATTCTGACTGTGAAAAACTGGACAGGAAGATCAAGAAGATACAATAGATTAATAGGCTAATCTGTTATTACTGAAGTTATGAGTTCAAATCTTGATGCCCCAGAGCAGGTAAATTGAGATAACAATAAGTCTTTTGTATATTGAAGGATATATAACAGTAGAGAAAAGATGAATATTAATACAGACATGCTTTGGGGAAATTTCTTAAGGTTAGAGAGAGGAAAAGGTTCTCTTCATGATTTCTCTTTATCCGTCAATACACAAACCATGAATCCTAGTCTAATCAATGTGTTATGGCTATATGTATCATCTTATGCTCAAGAATGGGATGCAAAAGATAATTGAAAAGAGAAGGCAAATGTCTAATTCTCAAAATACTTATTTTATAGAATGTTTTAATACAGAATTTCTATGTGATATATATTCCAAATAAAAATGCAAATTTTCTGCATGATGTGTATATTTTCTGTCCCTCAATATTTCCAGTGATTTGTTCATTAAAATGCATTAAATCTAACCATCTGCAGTCACCTATGGGTGACCATTAGCATCATCAATCTGGCCGCTTCACATGGTCACACTTGATATATTTGTTCATGCAAAGTTAAGAGGCTTGAGCTGGAGATCATTGTAGATCATGCACTTTCATTTTATAGCCTCTGGTTTCATCCTGAATATCAGACCCACAAATAAGATGAAATATATATGATTATCATTGTACTCCTGTTACATACATTCCCCCCGTTGACTCTCCTCCACAGTACTTCATGAAAATTTAGATTTCAAGAGTTTCCATAAATTCCCCCAAATAGTAGTCGAAGATTGGCATCATTGGTAGTAAACATTGGCTACTTTCATTCTCTAGGTGAGGTCACTATGCACGATTATGAAGATCGTTCGCTGTACAAAACCAGGGACACAGAATGACACTGCACTCTTAACTCGCTGCTGTGTTCTACCTAACAATGTGGGAGCCCTACAGTGTCAGCTTGTCAAAGTAAACAGATCATACATATGCCAGCCCACATATAGATTCTAAGGGTTACAGTGATGCTCATTATACTGAAAGCTGAAGCCTATCCCTTCCCTTCACTCCATCCCTTCCAGCAGAGCATAACTTCTCAACTGTCTTCAATTATGAATGAATCAAAATGACACTGTCTGACTTCTGAGGTTGGGTCATCACAGGAAGCATGACTTCACCCTGTTGCTTCCTCTTTCCGACAGAGTAACAGAGGTCCTGAACCAGTGTGGGTTTTTCTGTTTGTATTCTAAGGCAGGATATGATTTCTTTGACACACAGCATCTTGTGTGGGGAAGGATGGCGGGGGAGGGTGATGAATCAAGGCAAACTATTTTAAAAAGACATTATTTTCAAAGTAAAATAAAATCTGAAGTACAATAAATTTTAAATTGCTGGAAAGTATATGTAACATCAAGCATTTTAGATAAATAAATTCAAAATGAAATTACTAAAGTATTTTTTTTTCTGTGTGCCTCAGAATTTCTGGCCATCTACATCCTTAACTTATTTCAAGCTCTAGGTCCTGTGACAATTGATTAGTTTTATGGATGTTTTAGATCTAGGGAAATACTGGAGATCAGCATTTTTATTCTAATTCAGAAAAAAATAATTTACATTCCTGTTAAATAATCAAGTTAGAGGATTTTCTTTTCAATTGGACAGAGCACCACTTTTTTTTATTTAAATAATGGTTTATGCGTTTCTTTCACTCTTTCAAATTTAAAATTATTTAAACATGCTTTCCCCTCTCTTTCATCAAACCAGATTAAACGGGCTGCTAATATAATTTTTGTTTGAGAGGATCCAGACTCATCCAAATTCATCCTCTGGTTAAATGACATGCAAATCAGATTAATTTGCTTGTGTTACAGACTTTTAGATAAGACTGTTGCTTCCGGGGGGGGGGGGGGCTTTAACAGTAAATACTCTGGATCTAATGTTTACCTTTTTTTTCCTTTGCTTAGTAGTGCATCTCCACAGGAATGCTGTTTGACTGCTGAATATTCTAAAACAATGATCTTCTCAGGAAATTCAGGAGAACCATCTTAAGGAAGCAGAGGAAGCATTTAAAGGTTAGATATCTTTACAACATTACAACAGATTAGCTTTTTAGGCGTACTTGAAAAGAACCCTGCAAAAATTCCAAACTCTTGTTGTTTCTTTTATCATTTGGCAAAGATGGTTTTTCAGTGTATGTTCATGCTTGTAAAAATTGAAACATGCTTTTGATTTAAACCAATAGATACACAAAGTTCAGTCTAAATGTTTTCTTAATGTTTTGAGATGTTTTCATCTGTTCTTTTTCTATGTTTGTTTGTATTAGCCAGAGTGCCCTTAATGGACACTTTCTCTAACTGTAGTTAAGTTAAATATACATGCTGAGCACGTCCACATGCAGAGTCTGCACCGTTCATTTAGTCAGTTGAGCTCAATGCCAAGTGTAACAATCTTCACAGGATTATATTTTAGTATTTTATTAGATATGTACATTTATGTATATTTAATGGTTAGTTTAAATTTTCACCTGGATCAGATCTAGACTTACATGAGAATGGAGCTCTAGGCATGGTTATAGAAGACTATCTTAATTAATTGAGGTGAGAATTAATTAATGGTGGGTGGCACCATTCCCTAGGCAGCAAGTCCTGAACTCTTTAAGAGCTGAGAGAGCAAGTGAGTTGAGCATTGGCGTGCATATATTAGTCTGTCTCTCTCTGATCTTGACTGTAATTGTACTGTGACCATTTCTTTCAAGGAGACCATGCAACACCCTTACCATGACCTATGACAGACTGACTACATCCTAGAACAGTGATCTGAAAAACAAAACAAAAACAAAAACAAAAACCATTTCCTACATTAAGTGACTTTTGTCAGAATATTTTATGACCACAACAAGACAAGAAACTAAGCCAATATATATCAAATGTATATACATATATGTGCCTTTATAAAGTAAGTGTCCATAGCAATTCTTTCTCTTTTTTATCGAAAATAGATTCTTCTTTCATATGTTGCACCCCAAACACAATTTTTCCTCTCTCCACTCTTCCTAAGTCCCCCACCTTCCTCTTCCCTAGGTCTACTCCCCATCCTTTTTCTCTTTGGCAAAGAGCAGGCTTCTAAGAGACAGCAGCCACATGGATCAAAACAAAGTGCAATAAGACAAAGTAAAACACCTCATACTAATCCTGGATAAGGCAACCCAATAGAAGAGTCTCAAAAACCAACAACATAGCCAGAAATACACTCATTCCCATGGTGGAAGAGTCCTGCCTGCATGTTGTAGTACTGTAACCTAACAGTGGGGTGGCACAGAACTTGTAGGAGTGGTCAACCAATGTACCGTTTAACTTGAGTCTCACGTCACAAGAGGGAGTCCATATCCATGCCTTATATTGGCCAGATGGGCAGGACCTGGGGACTAGATAGTCTGGAGATCTAGAATAGAACCAAACATGACTGGCCACAAATAAGTAAGTATAAAAATAAAAATAAAATATGTAGTAATTTTTAACAAGCAGGGTGCTATATGCTTGCTGGTTTATTACATCAGTCCTCCTAGAGATCTTAGGCTACTATTATCACTCCGAAGATGAGAAAACTGAGAAGTTCAGAAAATTCTCCCAACTTAAATGGAATTGCATACATGATCAAATTCCCAGGCTCTCACACTTTCAGCCACATGAAATCGTTCTAAGGCTCTCATTGTGACTGCTGTAATCACAACCCTCTGGATATTGTTTGTGTTTGCTGTGTTTTACTTGCTTCAGTGAGCAGATTATGCAGTTTAATACAATTTTTATGACAGATTTGTTTTGACTCATCATAACAGCCTGAAAGAATGGACATCTGCTTGCTAATGCATTTCATAATTGCTTTTAAAATAGGACTTGTGTATTAAAGAAAACAATAATCCAGGCCCCTCGAAAAATCTTTTAAAGGAAAAAAAATGTGTCTAAAGAATAAACATGAAACTTTATATTCTTGGTCAGATGTTTCATTAAAGTCAAAAATAAAACAGACTATTTCTTTATTTTCTAAATATATCTATACTAGAATTAACAGGCACATTTGATGTCTGACTTATGTAGCCCTTCCCTGTAAGTCCTGAGTGAACACAGTACTATTAGGCTACATTCCCTGCAGATGCCCATTTGGGACCTAATCTCCACTTAAGATCATTTGTTCAAATTACAGCCAAACAACCTATGGTTTTGAGCTTAATTCATTAATACCATAGCCTGCTACAACCTTATTCAGGGTCATATAATCCCTGTGGTCGTTTAGCTTTAGGAACAGGAAGCTACTTTGTCTAGTAAGAAAATGCCCTCAATCTAGCAGACTATAAATCGACCTGCATGTTACACTCACATGGATGGGCCTCTCTCTCTTTTACCCTCACAACTGTCAAGCCCTGACAGCCAGCTCTCTCATCCTGTCTGTCTAGTGCCCTCTGCTTTCCAGCACATTCCTTGCCTGAAAAGAGAAAACCTGTCAGATCACTTTAGCATTTTTACTTTAGTATTTTATTTTCACTCTCTGATGGCTCGAATGGATGAACTTCCTTGGCTCTATTGATTTCTGCTTCTATTGATTTCTCTATGACAAGTATTTATTGCCTATTTACCTCCTTAACTTGCAGGGGTTTGTGTTCCTGTCTTTCTAGTTGGCGGAAACTGCCCTTTGCAAAGTCACCTGAGACTTGCTAATAATTGAGTCCACTGGTTTTTCTAAGGTCCTTCCTCCCATATTGTTTTTTTTTTAACTTTTCTAAACCATCTAACAGTCATGACTAACATTTATTAGCTGCCTATATACATAACTGTAAGCTTTGTTACTGAATCTTACAGAGCGCTATGCTGTGAATGCCCTGATCAGTGTTCTCTTACAGATGGGGGACTACTGGTCATACAGATGAACTCCTTCGTGTATGTAGCTTCACCTGAAACACAGGAAACTTCTCCCTCCTTGTACATTTTCCATCGGGATCTATCTGTTTGTTTAGCTTCCTTCAGGTTGTCACTCTTTGTCCTGTGCTGCAAATATTTCCTCCATATACTTTTATCAATGCAACATGACTTCCCTTATTGCAGTGACAACATCTAAATAGGAAAGACTCTACTTCATCAGTGTAGCATCGTATTATTAATCTTACAAAGCTGGAAGAATGTCATTCTTCCTGACAGAGCATGAGATGACCAATGGGTTGAAAAGAAATAAGCCAATTTCACTGGCCAACTCTTTTTAAATGAAGGATAAATATGTGATGAGACAAAGGTGAGGAGCTTCCGAAATATCTAGGTCATCAGCATGTGGAAGATTTGTGGTTTTCACAGTGGACACCTTCAGAGGTGTGAGTCTGTAACAGGAGGCTGATGGGAAGCACTATCATGTCTGTCAATTGGTGAGTTCATCTTCCCTATTTCTTGTTTACCAACACAGGGAACTAAACAACTCCATTATTACTATTACCAGAGATAAGTATAAAAAAAGAGGAAGCATATGTTCCTAGAAAACAACATGTACTTGATAAGAAATTATTAAATGCTAATGTCAAGAAAAAAAATAGAGAGGAAGTGTGGTGTGCATGGAACTAAGGGAATAAATACAGATGAGAAGCCAAGCATGGGAAGAGGAGTCTGGAGCTATAAGATGAGGTAATAGACTTGAAGGATTTATAGGGTTGACAATGCCATCAGATTTTATGTTGTTACCAAAGGGGGAAAAAAAAGAGCAAAGAAAAAATGAGAGATTAGATAATTGTAACCAGGGACCTTTTTCCTTAAGCATGTCACCCATCAATACTTGCAATTTTTTAATCTGTTGGTTGTCATTAGAAATCTGCTTTGCATTGAGGGGTCTTATCTCTCCCTGTCTCCTTTTTAAGTGGCTGATAGAGGTAGTGTCCATTTAAAGTATGAAGGCAGCATGGATTCCAGTTTACCTGCCTTATCACCTGTATTAAGCTCCTCTTTTCCCTAACTTATTAGAGCCTTTTCAAAAATATAGTACGCAAGCTCCCCTTAGCAAATTTAAAAGGGGACCAAGGAAGACAAGAAACAGCAGGAGCAACAAAAAGCCAACCACCCAACCAACCAACCAACCACCTACCCAACCAACCACCTACCCAACCAACCAACCACCTACCCAATCAACCAACCACCCAACCAACCACCTACCCAACCAACCACCCAACCAACCAACCAAACCCTATCAATTAGAAAGTCTTTGTGACACTCTACCAAGTCTGCCAGATGTCTAAAATTTTACTCAGTTGACATAGTGCAGTAAAGACCCTTGAGATTATATCTGGGAATAGTTTTGCATATACATTAAGGATACAAATGAAAGACGTGCAATACTCAATAAGGGGGATCTGAAAACAAAAACTGACAAAACTGTATATCGAAAGGTCATCTGAGTCCAATTTTCCTGGCAAGTCTATCCAGAGTTATAGTACAAGAAGAAATAAACAGCGAAATGGTTTACGTATAGTATGTTCAGTGGAATATTATTATCAATGACAAAAGATATAAATGACAACTCTTTGTATGAAAGGAACTCACTAAATTTAACTTGTATCCACAAATGAAAGTACTAATATACTTTAAATACAAATTTAAAACTCTCTCATATATATATATGTATATATATATGATTGCATGTATATTCCAGATGTATGTGGAATAATTTCAAATATATGTTATTAAGTTAGATAGATATCAACCAAGGACTAGTATATACTAATCATAGCATGCTATTTTTATATAAGACAAACAGATAATGAAATTATATGTGTGCACATATGTATTGTCTTCATTTCAGAAAATTTCTAAGCTATTAGCTAAGTACGTTTTATCCAAAGGTTGCTCATGTGTAGTACAGAACACTTAAAAGTGCATAGAAAGATGTCTCTACTTCATCTTTGCCTAATATATGGAAACAATGTTCCTTAGGGGGTGAAAAAAATGACTGAACTCAGACTAGGGCAAAATTACAGAAGATGAGCCTGGAAAATCTTGAGAGGCATAAAAGCAAAAACATTTCAAAGACTAAGAAGGTTATGTTAAAAGTGCACAGAAAGCAGCTGGAAAATGGCTTTCGATGGGACAATTTAAGCATTAAAAGACTGACTGCAATTGAATGAAACATACTGAATGCATAAAAATCTATGAGTTCACGATGCTCTAAAAAAGACAGAGGCAGATAGGGAGGGAGTAATTATAGGTTGCAAACAATCTTATCAAAACACTAATCCACTGATCTGCATTTGGACACAGCCAATGTTGTCAGCCACTTTTCCTTCTAAAAGGACTGGTGGACAATTAAAGGGAACAGTACAATTTTTCCTAGATGGTTGGTGAGAATTTTGCAAAGGAGTAAAATAACTCCAGATGATAGAGGAAAGCCATTCTATAGCAATTTGAGCGAACAATTGTAGAAGAAGCAATAGGGGGTAAAAAAATGCTGTTTTCAACCACCAATGAAGGATTAGACCTATAACTAAATGAAATATTAGTGCCACAAGACGGGTGGCAAGTTATCAATAGAAGGATCAGGCAATAGCTACTTGAATCAATGTTTGCATCACTAAATGTGCGGCCACCAGACATGTATGCTTCCTGAGGAGAAATGTGCTTCAGAGTATGTAGCAACGCAAAGCCAAACAAGAAGGCGGTGGTCAGTGAGAGCAGGAGAAGGCCATGTTGATAGATAGTGAATCTGGAGATAAGTATAGAGCTATTTATTAAAGAACCTCCTTGGTTTTCTATAGAGATCTTTCAGAATTAAAAATGTCAAATGTAAGTTTCTGTTTGGAACCCTGCTTCTTTCAGATCTGACCTGTTTCAAATGCTAGAGAAAGTACTCAGGGTTTTAAGGAGGCTTCCCAGGGTGAGGTCTTTTAATCTGTTTTTTTTTTTCTTTTTCCCAGAATTAATTCTTCTATGTTCATCTATATTAGCATACAAAAGGCTCCCGTTGGCTCAGCCTTAGCAGGTTTAATTTTGTTTTATTCCGGGTCTCTCACAGGTCATCACTAGCTCTTCCGTTTGAAAATAGTTATATTGCAAAGGAAAACTTTTTTGCCCAGACAACCATAGTGGGCTAGGTTGATATTTCAGAATGAATGCTCATGTACAGCAAAGGGAATTTACTCAATGGATCTTTAATGGAAACGTTTAAACCCTGTCCTGACTAGCTTTTATCTACCCATTCAACCTCCCAAAGAGCCCCATCTGCAACAGAACTTATAAAGAAATGGTCCAGATGACCCGGTCCTTTTGCCTCTGTATCTTCATACTTGATCATTTTTCTGAAAAAAAAAAAAAAACAAAAAAAAAAAAAAAAAAAAAAAAAAAAAAATCTTTTCCTCATGACCCTAATTAGGCTGAATCTGAAAACTCTGTTCAACTGGCATTTCTTAGAACATGCCTCCAGGCACAAGGTGTCTTGCCTTAGTCCCTTTCTCCATCCCCAGAGATGGAATTACGCAGGCTGTCCTAAGAGCATATCCCTTTGCCTATGGCTCGAAGTAGACTATACTCACTTTGAAGGCACTGCCTGGACCCTATTCTATGATCTTGCAATTTGGTAGAACAGCTCAAAGCAAGTATTTTCATACTGTCAGAGAGGAAGATGGAAAATGGCAAGAATGTGAAAAAAGTAAAAAAAAAAAATATCAGAGGGATCTCAGGAAGAAAATGTCATTAAAAATCCAGAAGAAGACACAAAACTGGATATTTGTTTAATTACAGAAAGGTGGATGCAAGAGGATGGTTCTCCTTGTGGAAAGGATAAACATTAGCACAAATGGGAACCCAAGGCTTATGAATAGAAGCTTGATACTATCTCTTGTATTACCATATTTAATCACATAAGATAGATCAAAAAGTCACTAATAGCGATTTATTAAAAGCACCTTTATTTCTAGGGGAACAGAACACAGAAGAGAATCATACACGTTTTCTCTCCTATAAACCATATAAGTTTTTTTTTTTGTTAGCAACTGTGGTAAGTATTTCTTAATTTAATTCAGTTAAAATGACTTAAAAAGACCAATGAATGCTTTCTACTGGTATTCCAGGATATACCCCCTATATTCTGTTCTGGTCACATCTCTGCTCCACAAGCCACATATCTTATTGCATGGGGGGCCTGGAGAAGCCACTTTGCTGCAATTCAGACATGCCCCTTATTTATATGTGGAGGGTTGTTTTAAATATTTAATTAAGAATGTATATTTTTCTTTTTTTCTCTCTGTCTCTGTCTCTCTCTGTCTCTGTCTCTGTCTCTGTCTCTGTCTCTCTCTCTCTCTCTCTCTCTCTCTCACACACACACACACACACACACACACACACACACACACAGTGCTTTAAGCTGTCTCATTTTCAACTACCTACGAGCAATTAAATAGCATCACTAAGGCATAGCACCTTTCCCTCATTCCAGTAACTATGTCTTGATGGGTCATGATTGTCTTTCAAGAAAATTGCAAAATATTACATTCTCAGAAAGTGTCCATTCTATCTACTTTCCTGCTCCTACTCCTGTGAGGAGTTGTCATTTTCTGCCTCATGGTTACCAACAAGCTTTCAGTTTCCAGAGTCCCACTGAAACACTCAGGCACTCTGGATTCTTGATTCCTCTTTTACAGAGGGGGGCTGCGGACACTGATTCCAAATGGGAACAGCAAACAAACAATTATCCCCCATGCTCCATACCATGACTTCTCTTGTAACTCAAGTAAAAAGTATTCTGCCAATGTCTCCCAGCCCCTGCACTCTGGCTTACTCCACGGGTTCCAGGACATGTGCCCCGCTCGTCCTGAGACGCTTCCAGCCTGACTGAGAAGCCCTGATTGGAAGGACGGAGCTCTCTGCCAGCAATGATACAAGCATCCCCCACTCCAGTCTGGGTCATTCTATTATTTTTTGTATAGTGACCCAAGGAGTCTAACAAAGCTCTACAAAATAATATTCTCCGGTTGAGGCATGTGCAAAATAATATTTGCAATTTAAATAAAACTCCTTTTTTACTGGGGTTCATCCAGAGCACAATTACTAGATGACACGTTGATGACTTTCCTTTTGCAAGGACTGTCGATTGTTCTCTATCTTATTTTGACTACCCACGACTTGGATATTTGTATATCGTTGCCCATCAGATTTTTTTTTTTTTTTTTTGGCGTGTTAACTTTAGTTAGGAGCAAGTTTTTAGAAAGCTAGTCAAAAGCTTGGTGGAACTGAGTGGGAAAAGTCAAAGAACCAATTCTCAATGTCGAGGATAAAACCTGGCGTCTCTATCTTACTGTTCATTCCAAACCCACTCTGTGAGAGCAACTGTGCAAAAGCAGCCATTTCCCTGTAGTATGAAGGTGGTATGATGATGTATGTTGATAGGGGTGGTGGAAAGTTGATATTATGAATTTTTGGATAATTCGGATAGGCTTGTCCCACACCTGATCTTGTTCCCTGTTTATGACTCTTATAAGCAGAGACAACAAGCATAAACCCACATATCCCAGACTCTTTGGCATGGTAGAGTCTAAATGTGCCCAGCTCTGTAGGATTCAGGACTTCGTTGCACGTAAAGAAAGGCAGTACTCAGGAAAGCCATGTGAGTGTGGTAGTCTGTTTGACAAGACTTGAATTCAAGTCCAACAGATTTCAGGGTAGTTTCCTGGCTTTTAGCTCCCATATAAATGGCAGCCTTCAGCTTCTCCAATCTTTATGAAGCGCAGGGGAAATGCTCTCTTCAACATGTAAGGAAGGTCCTAGAAGTGCTAAGAGTTGGGCTTACAACTTAAAACTTGTCTGTCTAAAGTTCAAGGTGTAGGGGCTGGCATTTGTAGCAGTCTTTCCATTAGCTCTATATGTGTGTTACACTAGCAAAATAAAAGGGGGTGGATTTCTGTTGTCTGCCATGTTTCTTGAATGATTGTTATGGTAAAAAAAAAAAATCACATCATCCACAAAAGAAAAAACAAGAAACCAAAGAATTGAAACATGGGCCATAGTTCCAGACTTAACCCCTGCTTGATATTGGTTCTGAGAATTACTAAGCCTGATCTCTGACAATGCTGAAGTCCACCTGGAAATCAATTAAAATCTCCCATTTTCTGTGTAGCCTTCCTCCGTTAGTTCTACCTCATTACTCATCGTGGATGAATATGACCTACTGTTTCTGTTCAAATGGCATAACACCCTCCTTGTGTTTGGAGCACTGATTTCTTCAGGCGTACTCACTACCCTAGATTCTGTGACAGTGTGCAATGCTCAGATAGGGTTTTAAGGATAGGTTTGTCATTATTGGGTATCCAAACTCCTATGCCTATATAGAGATCAATCACACTATGGTGTCAATAACATTGCTTTAAATGTATAAAGATAACTCAAAATCAGTGTATTCTAAGTTGAAATGCATAACAAAGTAATGCCATCATAGCTTCAAATTAAAAATATTAATAACTGATAGTCAGCATAGGATTGGTTCAGAGTAACTATTCTGTGGCTGCTCAGATGCAGTTGTGTTCTCAGCCAACTTCTTTTTTTTCCCGTTAAGTTGTAGGGGTTTATTTTAAATAACCTACAATTGATTAAAAGTATGAAGATACTTGAGGAAAGATGCGGGAATGGACTCAGCACACACACTAAACTAACAATGCCTCTAAAACTAATGATTATAGCAAAAAAAAAGTCTTCACACTAAAATTTTCCTTTTTATTTTTTTTCCATTTTTTATACAATTACAAAAGAAAAAAAAAGCCCTAAAATGTCGATTATTTTTTCCTTTTTGTTTTGTTTTTGTTTTCCTTGGACCAAATACTCATTTTCCTCTAAATTTATTGACCCGTGGAAGTTTTTATACAATAAAATCTTTCAAATGGAAGACTGGGGTTTCCAAAGAAAAAAATGGATCTCTTAAAGGGTACAAAGAATGGTCAGAACAAAGGATGATGGGAAAATGGTTTCAGTCACTGATTATTTCATTATCCTTAGACTCACTCGCCCTTCATCCCTCCCCAACCCCAAGCTACAGGATCTTTAAGGTCAAGAAGAAGGCTTAAATATTTATGAAGCCCAAATGCTGTTTCTGTGCATTTCCAGATCTGTTCTCATTACACTATTGTGCTTCTAATGTCAACATAGGTCAGTAGTTATGAGTCTACATCTTCATAGATTCAAATCTGTTTCCCACCACTTACTACCTCCAAAAAAATCTCGTATAAGTCATTTAGTCCTTCTTTGGCCACACTACTTATCTTTCTGATAGCAGCAATATTCCATTATAGTAAATATAGGTCAAGAAAAGTATAAGAGGTGTGATATGTATGTTACTACCTACAATTATTCACCTAATGATGTTTTGTGCTCATTGAGGATGACTTCGGCAAATGTCATTCATAAAAATTTAAGGTTTTCAAACCTACACCATTGTTATCCATTAGACACTGACTAGTGAGCTATCTTGTTGAGTTCCCTTACCAATAAAGGTCCTACTCTCATCAAACCTATATAAGCTGAATCTCATCATTGTCCAGGTCCTCACAGGCAGAAGTGAAGGGGTATCTGGGAAATTCTTTCCTTCCAAATGTCCACACAGTCATTTTTTCATAGTCACATTTTAGTATTAACAGTTTTCAGTGGTTAACTGCCACTTTTTGGACTTAAGGAAAGTACAAATGGTACAAGTAAAATGCCTGTGGTTTGAACCAAACAAAAAAGCATATGAGTATGAAAATGAAAAAGTAGATTAATTCTAGAAGAGGCATTCATTTTTGAACTAAGTTTCTGGAAGGCTTTTGAGTTGCAAGAATGAGACTCAGAGATTGAGAATATAGGTCGAAGAGCTATTTTTAAAGTACACATACACACACACACACACACACACACACACACACACACACACATATATATATATATATATATACACACATAATGTTGCAAAAACCTAAAATAATTAAAAATCAGGGTTATGGAATTGATGTACCTCCTTCCCTCGTGCCAATTCTGTCTTTTCAACAAGGGACATGTTTTTCATGTTTGCGTAAGCATTTTATTTACTGTAACGGGCAACAAATGAATCCATTGATTGATCAGTTGAGACCACTGACAACTTGTAATGTCATATTTACCAGCCCGGAGTCAGTACCAGACTTAAAGAAAACTAAATACTGGAGTTTTGACTTGACAGTAGTGTGGGATGAACTTCATACTTAACTGCTATGTCACAGATGGCGGGTGATAGGAAATCAAGGGTAAACTTGAAACCCTTTCAAATTCTGGGCCCCATGGAATGACCACAGGCTGTCCAGAACTCTCCTGAGCTGCTTCTCAGCTGAGGGCCATTTACTGTGTTTTTCCAATTGGCAAATAAAAAGGTCAGAAAAGGATTGGATCAGCTTAAAGTTTACAGCAGCAAGGCTGCAATGGAAGCTTTGTGTCTGCCTTTATTATTATCTCAGTGGTTGGAAACACCCCTCTGTGTTCTCCTGCCTTAGGAAGGCTAAGAGGAATAATGGGGGTCTTTAATTTCAGATCATGCTTTAAGTCTGCCCAGCTGTGATTCTTTTTCCTGGCTGGGGGTTGGGCTAGGGGTTGGGATGGGGGTTGGTGTATTTTTTGATGACTTCTGGCTTCACGTAACCAATACAGCACTATTTGTTCTGATGTTAAGATAGACGTTCATCCCTCATCCCCGCCTGCATGTACATGCTTATTCTATCATCTTGCTTTCAATAATTTACATAATAATTTACAAAATAATTTCAATAATTTACCTAACCCACAAAACATCGAAAAGTTACTGGTGTTCAATTCACTGTAACAACAGCAGTCCTCGTAAGCATTTGTTATCATGTTGTTCCGTTTTTTGTTTTTTTGTTTTTTGTTTTTTGTTTTTTGTTTTTTGTGCGGGTCTATTTTTCATGACACTTTCATGGGAAGAGCCTTTCAACAACTACTCATGAAATTTCTTTAAGACTGTTTTAAGCAAAATGTCTTGAGACATTCTGTTTCTTCTTGTGTTAAGATCGTAAGGTGGAGAAGCATATTTAAGCAAAGACAGCCTTTCTTTAGCTTTAGGATACAGCTAGGGACAAACTGATTATCCATCTCATGGTCAAGTTTAGGAATGTTCTATTACCTCCAGGATAACTTAGCTGAAAATGGGAGTAAGCCACAGTTTAGTTAAAATCCTATTTATCATTCTACTTTCCTAAGAATTTGTTATCACCAGAAATCAGGGAGCCTGGTGGGGGATAGGTGTGGAGCCAGCAGAAACTTGCATCGTTTGCTTCATCTGTAATACAAAGTTCAGGGGAAAAGTTTATTTTTTTGCATTTAATTACTTCTTTACATACATTTATAGTAATTAGTCATCAGATGCAGTAGCTAAAGCAATTACTGTATGTCATTTCAGAGAATTACAGTATAAACATACAGTAAATACTCAATAATCCGTGACAGGCTACTTAAAAAGTAATAAGGAAATTTAATTTTAAATGTCGGAGCTGAAATGCATGGTGTGCTTCTGAATGAGATGCCCACAATTACAAAAGAGAGGCTCGGGCTTTCAGAATCTACCCGTTACCTCACAACTCTTCATAGAATGCGGCACTGTTCATGCCCTTTCAGAATTAACATTAACAATGCATGGTAAATAGTCTTTTAGGAAGTGAATCTCTTTTTCCTTTTTCCCCTCTCCTTCATTCCACTCCCTTCTCCTTCCCTTTCTATCATGCACATCTCTACAGATCCACTGCTCACACGCAGTGTGCCACAAAGCTCACACTGAGAAGACCATTAAAGACAAGAGCACAAAAAAATTAAATTTGTAATAATGTCAATATGACACTTCTTGAGTTGCATTTCGAAGATCTTTTCTAGAATATATTTTAATAAAATGCAGAAGGAAATGAGAATATATTGGAACCGAGTTCAAATCTCAGCTTATTCATTATGGAAATTTGGTAATATTGACCAATTTGTCAACATCACATTTGGCATAGTTAGGGTTTTTATGGCTGCAACAAAAGACCGTGACTGCAAGGTAAGTTAGGGGTTTATTTGGCTCATAATTTCAGATCATAGTCTGTCATTGGAGAAAGTCAGGACAGGGACTCAAGCAGAGCTGGATCATGGAGGTAGTAGCTGACGCTGAGGCCATGGATGGGTGCTTCTTATTACCTTGCTCCCTTTGGCTTGCTCAGCCTGCTTTCCTATAGAATACAGACAAATGGCCCAGTGATGGTCCCACCACAATGGGATAGGCCCTCCCCTGTTGATTCCTAGCTGAGAAATGGCTGTATACATGGATTTCAACCTGGTTCAGTTGAACCTCCTTCCTCTCTAATGACTCTGGCTGGTGTCAAATGGATAAACAAAGCCAGCCAGGGCAATAGTTGTAATTAAGCAGAGGCATAATTATTGATTAGCTTATAAGGTATTAGCATAATTTTATCAAAGTGTCTGGGGTAGAATGGCCACTGGGTGAATGACTACTCTTCTTGTTTCTTCCATTTATCTGACTAAATGCAATCGATAAGTTTGGGGCAGTCACTCTTTCTTGTTCAGTTGTTCCCACCTGTCGGACATTTTAGAAAAATGCTATTAGAGTGTTTATCTATGGCCAAGTAACATACATTTGGCCTTCATTCACTAATGAAAACTCAAAGCACAAAGTACCAATATAAGCCAAAAATCCACGTTTATCATGCTTCCTCACCCATTATGATTTCCTACACTCCCGTGCTGCCTTACAAAACCTTCTCCTCTGCTCTGCCTCTCACTGTCTTGATCTATAGTATCCTCTTCCAGTGCTCCATGATGAGAAGCTTACCAATGAGAAAGAAAGTCGATCGGTCTAATTTTGGAATGATGACTAACACCCTGGAAACTTGAATCCACAAAACCTGAGACTGTGTCTGTGCAACATCTGGCAAGTGTCTTAATTTCCCTGAGGACAGTTTTGTTGATTTTCTGAAGTGACTTTAGTCACCTAGAGGATCTGCCAGCCAGATGAAGTAACATCGTCAGTGTCATGGTCATGGTCAGTAGCATCATTTCCTGCTTTAGAAACTTAAGAGGAAGCGGATTAGCTCTGCTCATTCATTTATCCTTTTTGTGATTTCCTGTCAGTCCTTGTGCCATCATCTGTCATCTTTGAAGGGCCCAGCATTTTGACACTAAGGGTAAGTTCGTTTTGTTTTGTTTAATCCTATGCATGGGTTTTCTAGGCAAGCCTCTCCCAGAGTATGCTCAACTGACCAGTGGCTACAGAAATCATTTGACCAAAGAGAGTCTCATGCGGAGATGGACTGGGGAATTGTGGGACTGTGAAAGGCACACCTGGTTGAGAAGGTTTGAAACCCCGGTGACCCTGAAAGGGATGGTAGACATTTCGCCCGACTCCCTGGAAACCAGGCCAGTCACTAGCTGCAGCCCTCCATAGATTTGGGGTCATCAGTCACATAAGAGCAATGCCCCAAGTCCCTCTACAGGTAGAGGACATGAGCACAGGCCACATGATTCAAGACAAATCTCCCTTATACTGAGATACCCAAAGGCCTGGAGGCTTAGCCAATAACCTTCCCCCCCCGCCCCAGACACTCCTCCCTGCAAACGGGACTTAATCTCAGGTCCATTCTGAGAAGTGGAGTACGGTTTTATTCATCCACTTTCCGCCATGACAAAAAACACCTTAAAACCACGGGCTCTCTCCTTTCATTAGGATCCGCCATGGGGAGTCTCAGAGAAGACCTTCAACTACAGAGCCACTGTCTTATCTCCCCAAGAAGGCCTCCCTACATTCCAAGCTTTGGCCACTGTCAAACCAAGCCTTTAGCCCGCCACCGCTGTCAAATCAAGGACCCCCAGCCCCACGGGACCTTCTTTCCTTTCCGCCCCGTGCTAGATCCAGCGCCGGCTCCCACTCCAGTCTCAGCTTTTCGCTGGTATCTCAGCTCTTGCCCGGCATCCCAGCAGCGCCTGGATGCCCAAGAGCCTGAGAACCAAATGACTTCAGTCTCCTTGCAGGCCCGGCACCCCTGAGCCAGCTCTGGCTGTGACCAGCTCCTGGATCTCGCTTCCCCACCCATGGAGCAGTGTACTGCTGCTTCCCACAGCCCAACACTTGCCGGGCAGTGGCATGGGGTAAGCGCAGTCAACTTACTGGGTCCTGCTTCTCTGAGCAACCCAAGATCTGTGGCGGAATGGATGCAGGAGAACACATTAACACTACAACGGGTGCGGTTAATCCCACAACTGGCTCGCAAACATGAATTCTTTAGGATAGGCTACTCAGCTTCTGACTGCTTGGCTGGAGACGTCACACTGACTTCTCCAAAGAGGTCAAGAATGCAACCGCTAAATTAAAAATACACACACTTTATTTTCAGTATGGACAAGCCACTCTCTCCCCAATCTTAATTACATTGTCATTAAAGAATGCGGACACTAATATGACTTCTGCTTATACCCCACCTGTGCACTTTGCAATCCCTCAATTTTCAGATTAATAGAACTGAAGAACGGAGAACGTATTCATAAGACACGATTTACACAATGCATTTAAATAACTCCTAATCCGAGCAAGTACTAATCATGACACCAGTAAATGTACACAGTAGTTTCGGGAGTCACTTTAGATGGTCATTAGTGCCGTTTCAGATTGTAAAAACTGCTTCTCAGAGTACTTAAAATACAGGTTACCTTCCCACAGCCACTAAGGCTGCCCCTGTCTTTGCCTCATTCCCAAGGGAGTCTATTAGACATACTGAAAAATCTTCTGTTAGACTCTCCAGTTAAAATAGTTAAGTCAGACTTACACCTTAAGTAATAATTACCAAAACAAAACCAATACAAGCTCACAAAAATACTTTCGAAGAGGAGGAAAAAACAGCAGAAGGACGCTTTGAATATAATGTATAAAGCTTTAACATTAAATTAAAGTTCTGCTTTTATGTGGCAAATCTTTCCAGAAAAATGATATTCTTACTAGTCTGTGGAGATTGGAGGGGACTGAACTGATTTGGGGCCTTTTGATGATCTCCTCACAGATAAATCTCAGCCACTTGAAAAAGTCAGAGTATATCTCTTGCAGAAATGCTGCCCTCTCAAGGGAGGACGACAACCTCACCAAATCCTCCGGGGATAATCCTGGAACAGGGCACACGGCTCTGGTCATTACTCTCCTTGATTCTTGGTCCATAATCATGGAGAATCATCCTTGTACCTATCCCTCTCCCTGGTCCTTCCCGAGAAATCTTGTTTCACAAGGTTTCCATGTCCAATTCACTCAAAAATAAAAATAGTGCAGTTGTTGGAAAATTAATAGACTAAAAGCAGACATTAGACTGCACTGATAGGCTATCCCTGCTGTCTCCCGGGACAGCCCAGACCTCAGCACCCTCCACAAAGCTTCCAGGACTTGATTCTTCTTTCACACACATTCAGCGAAATGAACTTTCTAAATATTCCTTCGGGACAGACCTTCCAAATCCAATCGTCACTGGGAGAACTTTTTCTTTCAAAACCCATCGGGATTCCATCTTGCAGAGAAGAATCCTTCTTCCCTGCACATTTTCAGTATTCTATCCCATTATCCCCGAGCCTGTCCTCTTTGCCAGGGCAAATAAGCCCAGTGTCCTTCTCTGTCACTCTGCTGCCAGCTCCTTTTGTTGCTCGTTTTATCTCGTGTTTTCATGGCTGGTGACTCTATTTCACTTTTGAAGTCACGCGAGCCTACCAATCCCTTCATTTGCATATTTCCTAAATGTATAAAAGATGTTTAAATTCTAGAATCAAATCACTTGGATTTATTTGGAAAGCAGCTTTAGACATAAGCTGAATTCTTTAGAATGTAGGGGGGGGGAAAGCATTATGATTCAGAAAAGGAGAAATAAAAAAGAAAGGGAAAAGTAAGCTTACTCCTGCCACTCTCAATGCAATCCTGCCTCAACAGGTGCAAGTATGTGCTTCCCCAGGGGGAAAATTACCAAGAAAAGTATATTCCTCCAAGAAAGATTTGGAAGTGCCTTTTAAACTTGCTGAGGTCTTGTGGTGAATTATGATCACAATAAACCTGGGGGGAGGGGGAATGTTACAGAATGCTTGTAAAAAGGTTTATTTTATGCCAAAGAGCTTAGCTGATTTTTAGATTAGAAGATGCCTCTGTCTCTGTCAGTTGAACAGTTCAGTGTTTTCTACTGGTTGAACATGATAGGGTTCTTCAGCTCCACCCTTCCTCATCCATGTGGGTCTCGTATCAGGTGATATCTCGACAGCAGACACGTGGCAATCTGGCTTTATTTGAGAATTGAAACAATTTTGGGGACTGTGGCAAGATTCTCAGTTGTAAGTAAATCTCTTGTCCTTTTAAAAGCATTATTCCTGTCAACACTTGTTGAAGTGTGTAGAGGGATCCAGCTTGCTTTGTTTCCCGAGTTTCACTCTCTAATGGACTTTGACATTTTATACATTACAAAAGAATTCAGAGAGTCCTCATAAGATGCTATTATTAAGTTTTGGTGAGCCATCATTTAGGAGCTGAGGGCCTCTAATTCTACAAGTTGACCTAAATGCTGGAGATAAATAATTGAATATGACATAATAGCAACATATATATGTGATTTAGCCTGGACACATCAAAAGCAATCAAGAATGATTCTGGGATGAATGCTATGATGCTTTGGTTTTCCTGCCACTTGTTTTAGTTTCTTTGCTTGGTTGGGTGAAAGTTTAATTCAATATAATACTTAACATGCTATGCAGCATCTCAGATCTGTCACTGTTTTCCTCATCCAAAGTCTCATGGTTGTAAGAGAAACTTACCTGCAACATCAGCCGTTGATAAATTCCTAAAACAGAATTAGACACACTTCAATCTAGGGGAAGCTACTGGGTGTTTCTCAGATAAGAGTCAGTGCAGATATCAAAGATTTTTTTTTTAATATTACCTAAACAGTGCCTAAGTGAAATATCTTCACCTACCTTATTATTTAATACAAATTATTTAATATAATGGTAAATACAAACAGTCAGAGAAATTTTAATTTCAGCAATATCATTGTGAATTGGCATATAAAAACTACATATTGATACTATGTCAGGTGAAATTTTGATACATGTATACATTTTGTCATGTTGGAAACATGGAATATATTTGTCTTTTCAAACATGTTTATCTCTGTAGGGAAAACATCCACTACTTCTTTTATTACAAACCTTCTATTTATTTTGTTTCTGTGCATGTGTGTTACCTTCCTGTCTACATACATACCCTGTGTGTGGGAACATGTCACAGAATATGTTAGACTTCCTGTGATTGGATTTGCAGGTGTTAAAACCTGCAATGTGGGTTCTGGGAAGTACACCTTGGTTCTCAAAAGAAAAAAGCAGCAAATATTTTAAACTTCAGAACCATCATTCTAGTCCTCTCTTAGTTTTAAAAAAGTAAGGGAGCACACTGGCATTCTTAACTTTAGCCACTGCTTTGTAAAGAAGCACCAGGATCCTTCTTCTCTGTAAGTTAGTACCCAATGAAAAACAATTCCCCACTTCTTTCTACCCCCTACTTCTTTATCTAACCTTTAGAAAATACTATTGTATTACAATGTGCCAGGAGCTATAAATTGAGGTGATTTTTTTTTAGTGACATAAAATTTATATTCTTTTTTATTTCTTCCCAAGTTTATATTGGGAAAAGACAGAGAGGGAAAGCTGGAAACTTCTATCCAACTCCATAACTGATGATGCTGATATTTGGTACACACATTGGAAACACTTAAAATAAATAATGGCTGAACAATAGTGATAACTGCAGTAACACCCTCATGATCAAGGCTAAGCAGTTATGCTACATCATAACAATTGCACAAGTTCTTATTAAAACTGATGTTCTTGTTTCAGGACAAAGGGTTTGCTAACATTTATAGTTCTATACTTATGGTCAAATAAAACCTGTAGAATGTCTTCTCTGTTTCCTCTAGTCCACGGAGCTCAATTTGCATCAACAAAGGAAACGCAACACTACCCAAGACATCGACTCAATGCATATTGGTTTTCTTTGAATGCACTAGATTTTAACCACTAAACGCGAAAGCCCATTTCATTTGAAGAAAAAAAATATAATCATCCAGTGTTGATATTTTGGTTATCGCAAAGACGAAAGGAAAAATATGTAAAATGTATGTATGCCAGGGCGAAAATAAAAACATGACCAAATATTCTACTACAGAAAATATCCATTTCATATGACTCACATACATATTTAAATGCTGGCACAAATGTGAATACCCTATCTTGAGAAAGACTTGAATAGCCACTCTTCCCTGTTTTAGATCACAAATTAAGAATTACAAAAATACTGTACAGGAAAGGATACACTTTAAAATATTTCATTACATTAAAGCAGCATTCAGTATTTGCATAGGAAGCCATTAAACACCCATCCATGTTAAATTTCACATTAAACTGATAAAACCAATATGTTATCTAAAGATATTTTACGCTTTTTTAAGCAAGTATGTTTCTGTAGCTTTTAACCAAAAAAATGGATATATATTCTAGCTATTACAAGGCCTACATTCTAATTATTATTCCATAATTATTCTTTCTCTAAGTAAATTGGAGCTCTCATTATAAGCAAAAAAAACCCCTTACATTCAATATTGTGGAATATTTATGTAAAATAGTACTCTTAACACTTATCAGCTAACCTATAATGTTGTGCAGAGCTTACACGGCAATTTTCAGGAGTGGATTATCCACTTTGGCCCTTTCATTTCTTCTTCAATAGCTGTGGTGCCTGGTGAAAGAAACTCTGAACTACAGAATCTGTGAATCTTCACCAGCAATTAGTGCGATTCCATTATCTGTATTTTTTTAAAAAGGAAAAACATTCGTAGGTCCTATCCATGTAATCCCTTTTCTCAGAAAAATCCTTGGATGAGTTATATGTACACGCACACACACACACACACACACACACACACACACACACACACACACGTATAAAGACAAGGATATTTGATTTTTTTTCCGTAAGAGATGATGCATGCAATTAAGTTTCTCTTTAATATGCTCTAAGAAAGAACAGAAGACAAAAAGTAATAAACATTTTGAAATTATTTTATTCGAGAATTTTCCATTCCACTCCTTCAAAGGTTTTAAATTCCATTTTACGCATATCTCTATCATGAAAATAAGAACTCTGGACGTGCATTGCTAACACTAATACCAAAAGTTTGCAATGTAGTTTTTGGCTTTTGGAATATTGTTTCAGAGTAAATGAAATGTCACTCTCTCAATCTCTATATATGTATATGTATGTACATGTGCATGTGAAACCCATGCACATGTGCTCTTTTATCACTGTGCGTGCATTTAAATATTTTAGGCTGTATTTACATACAATAAATATAAATTTTGAAACCATTATGATTTGTTTCTGCCTCCCTACCTGAAGTACCATGAGTATTCCTTAGTGGTTTAAAGTGGTTATAAAATACATCTAATGAGCGTCTTATAGTACATATCAGGTTACTCCTGACTGACATAGGTCCTTACATAGAGGTTCTTGGATTTACTATTTTTCACAAATATCCAAACCTTTATTCCATCGCTAATGAATAAATATTATCCAGTAGAATTGTTAGATCAGAAAACTCACCAATGTTATGGTCTGCACAGTTCCTACATAACTGCTACCATCTGCCCACAGTCTTTTCTATTGTGCTCTTAAGATAAAACCTATTGATCCATATTTTATATAAAGTTTACTTATAAAATGCAATGGTTTTATAAAGTTTATTTTCTAAGTTTTAGCAATTACTCGTTAGAACGAACAAAACACAGGCTGCATTTTTCTTTTCATTGAAAGAAATCTGTCTTACGTAAACGTTGGGAAAGAACCCAGTTCACATTATATCTATTTAAATACAAAGCCAAACGGGGCGAAATTATAATTTCCCAGGTCAAAAGAGCGTTGCATCGTCTGGGTTTTGTAGATTTACATTCCAACCTATAGAACTAAGTTTACAGTTTAGCTTTGGGATGAATAATCAGTAAACTTTGGGATGAATAATCGGTAAAATTGGTAAGATGAGGATTTCAACTTTTCTGAAAAATAATATTAGAAATGAATTGAGGCTTAGAGTGTAATTACAACATTAAGTCTCCAACCATGGCATTATTGAAAATTGTTAGAAAATGATTGTCAATTTGCTCAGTGAGCTCTGACCCACACTTGAATAGTAGACACAACGAAGTCTGTATTGTCCATCCTGTTGGAAGGCAAACTTGCTGACAGAGATACTTACCAGAGTCAATTTGTCGATACCAGAAACTGGTCATTGGTGCTATGATTTGATGTGTATCATGACACAGAAAAGACGTACACTTACAGCAGTCTTCTGAACACATGTGTTCATATGGTCTTTAAGGTCCTAAAACCCTTTAGTGCCAGCAGCCGAGTAATTGTACGATGTATTTCTGTGCAATATAATCAGGTGATTCATTTTTTCCCAGACACTTGAGGATTGGTTTCAACCAAATAGGCTTCCTTACATTTACAAAAGAGCTTGTTAAATGTCCTCGGTCTTGAGAGCTTGTTTTATTCATAGAAACTCATTATCTACATAGTATGAGTAGCCCGTAAACTGTCCTTCAGCTGCCCTTACCTCTGACTCTTTCACATACAACACATTGCCAAAACAGAAATCATATCTGTACAGAAACACTCAAACAGGGAAAAGAATTCTAATTTAACTTCTAAACATTTGATGGATAACTTCTACTTACTCCGTGCTATATAGATTATAACATCACATAGGGTCCATTTGTGTTCTTCAAGTAGATTTAATTTCAGTTTGCAGAGTAAGCCAGAAAAGGCATCTTTGAAGAATTATTCAAACAAGTGGGAAGATGGGGGCGATCCTTTCAACTTTCAAACACAATGTAACTATGTTTATTTCTAAGAAAGTAAGAGGTGTCATTCAGTTACCATACAGGATTTAACAGGATAATTGGGGGGTGGGACCCATAGCTCCAGCCGCATATGTAGCAGAGGATGGTCTTATCTGAAATCAATGGGAGGGGTGGTCCTGTGAAAGTTCAATGCCCCAGCATAGGGGAATGCTAGGTGGCAGTGAGGTAGGAGTGGGTGGTTGGGTGGGGAGCACCCTCATAGAAGGAGATGGAGGGCGTACGAGATAGGGGATTTGCAGAGAGGAAACAGGAAAGGGGATAACACTTGAAATGTAAATAAAAGATCATCCAAAACAAACCAAAAAATATTTTTTATTGGTTATTTTATTTATTGAAATTATGAAATGTAAATAAATAAAATAACCAATAAAAATCTTTTTTTTGCTTTGTTTTGTTTTGGATATATTTTTAGTTACATTTCAAATGTTATCCCCTTTCCCCCACCCAACCAACCTCCCCTTCCCACCCCATGCCCTGACATTCCTCCTCACTGTTGGGTCCAGTCCTGGCAGGACCAAGGGCTGCTCCTCCCTCTGGTGCCCAATAAGGCCATTCTCTGCTACATCTTATGATAGAATACATATTATCTGGGTGGACACAAATGTGTACAATTTAAAAATGTGCCTCATGATTTAGTATTCTTATGACTCAATTTCCACCTTTACCAAATGAACCAATAAACTGATTTTTAAAGTTATCATTGAAATTAAATAACTATAAATATTAGATGGATAGATAATTAAATATTACTGTGCTAGAAATGTAGACACATGCTTGTCATATAGGTTTATACTTCTCTCCCATCATGTCTGCCTCTGTGTGTGTGTGTGTGTGTGTGTGTGTGTGTGTGTGTATTGTATGTGAACATATATGTGTATGTATATGAGTGTGTGTGTACACGTGTGTTTGGATGTATCTATTTGTGTGTGTGAAAATATGTGTGTATGTATATGTTTATGTGTGTGTTGGGTGTCTAAGTGTACATGTATATGTGTGTATATTTTTATGAATTGTAGCCCACAAAAAGGCACAGATCAAATTCATGATCAAGAATTAAATTAGACTTTTTCATCTATTAGCAAGTGTGTATTTGTGATCATTGTGATAGATCTTGACTGCTTCAAAGCTCTTTCAATAGAATATTAATCAAAATGAATCAGAAGAGGTTATTTTATCCATTAATTTGGGTTTTAAAAATTAAAAGGAGATTCTGACCATAATAAGCCAGAGAATGAAGAAGATTAAACTCAGTTTTAAACTTCTATGTGACTGTAGGACCGCAATACAGTTCACGGGGAAGGTTGCTTGCTACTAAGGCTGATGACATGAACTTGAAATTTCTCACATCACAAAAGGAGAGAACTCCCCTGCAAGTTGTCTGATATTTACATGCACATGGTACATACAACACACATGTCTACACACAGAGACCAACAAGCACACACATACCCACAATAAATTTATACTTACATGTGTGTGTGTGTGTGTGTGTGTGCGCGCGCGCGTGTGTAACAAAGGCAACAAAGCAACCCCTTAAGGTGATATTTTTTCTCATATCCTTTCCAGCAATTTCTTAGTGTTTCTAGTGTTGCTCATGGATTAATTAAGCTATTTCATATTCTAAAGTCTTTTGACACACACGTTTCTACTGTGCGATAAAATTTCCACTCTTTCATTTTTAACAACTCAATGGTATGAAAAAGATTAGAGTTCTGCGTTTCTTAATTTATTGCAAAGGAGACAACTGAGACATGTTAGTTTGAACATGAACTAATTTAAAGAAAATTATGATTGTTCCTAAAGGCATACATGTTATAGTTTCAGTTCGAGCTTGGCACTTTTAGGAAACAGCATGATCTTTAAGAGGTGATGACCACTGAAAAGTACTAAGTCATTGGGTATACGCTCTTGAAGGATATTAAAAGACTGGTCTCTTCCTTGTTTTGTTTTTTCCTTTCACTTCCTGGCTAAAAGCCTTGCTTACTACTTGTTAACAATGTGACGTGAACGTGCTGCTTTACTTACACAACAAAAAAGCCAAACCGATTCTGGACCAATAATTCTGATTCAATGAGGCAAGACAAACGGTTTCTCTTTTAAGAAGATTATCTCAGATATATTGGTGCATTAATAGAAAGTTTAACAGAGTATGCTATTGAACTTTGTATCCTCTTGGATACAAAGTTATCACCCACAAGAGAGCCTCCTAAAGAGAAGAAATAAGCACAGGGGATAAATTGAATGCTGACTGAGCATGCCCAGTGTATGGAAGCTGTATCTAAGATGTTTGACTACACTAACAGCACTCAGTCTTTCTTCTGACTGAACATTGCTTACCTCCTTGTGTTTTTTTCATTCTCTAACAGTATACCTTCTCATAGTTAGAAGGGGACAAGTCTCCTGGAGCAGTTTTCTTTGAGATGCAAACAATGCATGCAAGATATAGGAAATCTAAGATCAAATAAATTTTACTTTTTAGTTGAAGCAATCCCAGCAGAGGATCAATAATAAACCCACTAGCTCATGCTTGGGACAATTTATTTTGAGAAGAGAATCTAGTGAGCTTATTGTTGTGGCCCTGTGTTATTTACTCAAGACATAGGCCGAAACACTTTGTCTGAATCACTTTTGTCTGAGTCAAAAGGGAGCCATGCAAGTCCCTAACTGTTTTAACAAAACAAGGAATGACATGAAGAGGCAGGGCTGTTTCTATTTGTAATGATCAGGCTCCTTCCAATGCAGAATATGTTGAAGTCTTTGCCAGCCAGATCCTTTCTTGCTATCTGTGGTTGTTTTATAAATTCATTCAATTTGGAAAGAAAAGTAGAAAGTGCCAGCGAAGTTAGACAGAGAAAAAGTTGTTGGGAAAAAAAGTCAAAGATAAACTTCACTTCTGTCTCTAGTGAATTCAAAACCTAATGAATAAAATATGTGGTTGTGCATATTTAATATATGTATACATCTTCAAAGATATTGGGGATTTAAGAATTTACCACAGTCATCACGAATTGGTTGAAGTCTAATTTCTGCCCCATTCTCTGGCAGAATACTACTTTTGAAAACTCTGCAAAGTAAGTAATTAAGGGATAAGTGATGACACGTTCAGAGAAAAACTAGAATTATATTGCTACTGAGTCCTTGGAATGTGTTAATGACATGCTCAATGTGCACTACTAAAGAATTCCTATATGATCCGCCATGTTATCAGTGTTCTATACAACACATCTGTGAACAGCTGCTGAATCCACAGAATGTACACCAACTACACCCAGCACTATATTTATGTCAGGAAACAGTGAACACTCAGACAGCTGATATTTTGATCCCTTTCCTCAGGAGAACCCTTATACAATCTCTTCTAAAACTTTGAGATGTAACTCAACGTGAATCTCTGGGTTCAATTTAAGTATCACACAGGGAAAAAACAGTCTCCAGGAAGAGAAAATAAAAAGGTACGTTGACTTTATAAAGTGGTCATGAGGAAGCAGCAATGGTTTTCTCTTTAAGAGCTCAGTGACAAATGAGTTAGACTTTAAAGAAGATAAGTCTTCATAGAAGTGATCCTGTTTGTTGCAACATGGTAAAGCTTTAAAAACAGTGACAAGTAAACAAACGACAAAACCCAAACCTGAACTAATCAAAGCAAATATGTTTGGTACTTTAAAACAACAGCAAACAAACAAACAAACAAACTAACATCGCAGAGTCTTGCTTTAGAGGAAGCTTGATGAGGACCCCAAACCTCAACAAGTTTTCTTCTCTATCTCAATTCTTGAAGGTTCTCTTATTTTGTTTTAATCTCATTTCAGAAGAGCTCATCACTTCAGTGCAACCGAAAGGGAAGAGTTCCTTTCTACCAATGGAAGTCAGAGTTTCATTGTACTTCCATTAAGTGTCCCACACATCTGTCCCTAGCCAAGGACTGTGTGCAGTCTTAGAACAAACAGGTCAGTGTCTCATGCTCGACATGAGTTGATTAAAGTCTAATATCCTCTGCATCTCAACACACAAACTTCAATTCATTAAGGCTCTGCAGTTCTACACACACATACACACACACACACACACACACACACACAAACACACTGGGGGGGCGGTGGGGGAGAGAGAGAAGAGAGAGAGAGAGAGAGAGAGAGAGAGAGAGAGAGAGAGAGAAGAAATATTTCTGTCAAAACAAAGGAGAATGTGTACTTAAGAACTATAAAGTACCAAAGTGCAGAAATCCAGAGATTACACATTCTTGAAATCGGGGTCCTGCACATGACATGGTTGGTATATGGCCCAAGTTCTGAAAAAAGATGCCAGACTGTGAAAGGCTCAGCTTCACCTTCAGAAAGCTGCAACTAGAACCAAAATTACGGAATGATTGAACATACAGAGGAGATAAGGGAAAATGATATTTCATACTCAGATAGCTGCCATCTCTCTGGGCTTAGCCTGATCAGAACGAAAGCATATTTAGTAACAATTCATTATTGAATACTTCGTTTTACCTATAAAAGTTTGTGTAAATCTGAACAAATGCGATTTTTTTTTTTGCACAGCTTCAGCTAGCGCACCTTGAAATAATTAATAGGGTTGCTCGAAAACTACATACGGATTAGCATTGCAAAAACTACTGGCTAGGCTTTGTCCAGATCACACAGGTCAGGGTGAGTCCAGACTTTCAATTAGCAGGTGCAATGTACCATGCTCTCTGCAGAGAAGTCGGAGCTGAAATAACACTGGCCTTTGACAATCTAGCAAGTTTTGTATTTATTGTGCGTAAGTGTGGGTACCTTTCAGGAGCTGTTGAAGTAGAAGGTGACATACTGGCAGTGACTACTTAGGGAAGCTTTTTGGTACTGAGAAGCTCATTAGATAGTGATTCTAAAGACGCCAAATGAAGTTTGGTTCAGGTACTGCATGGTCAATGCTACACAACGTCTGTCATAGAACAAAGCACGTGCTTGTAATCTCGGAACTCCGGAAAGTAGAAGTAAAGAATGAAGAAAATCAAGGGCCCCATTAACTATACGGTAGAGGCCAGCTTGCACACATTAGACCCTGTCTCAAAAATTAAAAAACAAAAACAAAAATATCTATCATAAAAATAGCAATTGTTTAGAAGAGACTATATAGAGTATATTTCATTTTTTTTACTTCTCAATATTCTGTATAATTTAGACAATAATACTGGGTCATTACATGTAAAAATTACAGAACACAAATGTCTTTGGTAGCAACTGAGCTAATCATTGAATAACCTTCACCTTTTGTTGGCGACAACTAGAGTTTTGAAGGTGTCATTGACAGGAGAAGAAATAAGCTGGAAAGAGAAAGCTTATTAGGAATTCCTACAAACAGGCATCCACATTCTCTCTCTCTCTCAGATGTAAAAGTAATAATGAAATAGAAAGGTAATGTCGAAAACCTGTTTTAGAAGTCGATGAAGTGAATAGATGTGACATAGGACCTCGCCTTCAACAATAACAACACCATTAATTCCATTCTGGTTGGGGTTTACTTAATTTTTCACACTGCATGGAGATTATTTACTCCCATTACTCTATTACTCTATATTCAGAAACTGATATTGACCAGCTTGTTCTCAGTCACGTCCTTGGTATGTCATCTCTCTCTCTCTCTCTCTCCTCTCTCTCTCTCCTCCATCTCTTGCCTGTCACCAGTTCTTGAAATGTGACAGTTGCAGGTTCTCATGATTACATTTCTTTAAAAAAAAAAAAAAAAGGGGCTACCCAGCAAATACCCAACTTGGCTTTATGTGATTTATTTTTACCAAATCCTAAATCTTTTCTGCAAGAAAATATGCATATTATATGCTGACCAATGGAAATGCATGCACTGTAGCTTGATAAGGAGATGTGGTTGACAGGAATCATGAATCTTATTTTACAGATTAGGCTCTGAGAGAGCGGTGGAACAGGAGAAATTAAGTGGATTGCCTAAGGTCAAAAGCTAGAGCTGTCTCCTCGTAAAGTTTCATAATTCTCCCCTTTGTTCCTGCAATCGCTCAATCCATTTTTTGAGGTTAGAACCTGTGGCATCAGATTCTTTATCTCCTCCACTGCATCTTGAGGCAGTATGAAAGTCTGACAAGTGAAAGGACTGTTTGAAGCGATAGCTTTCTGTTTCGGACAGGGAACTAGAAGAAGGACTCTAGTACATTTCCCAATCATACATCCAGGAACTTCAACAACAAATGCCGTTTGCTGTCTAGGGATTTTACGTTAATTGTGTAAAACCTCACGCAACCGGGCCATTAATACAACCGAGTTTGCGTGTCGATATCTCAATGGGAACCTAACGACTTAGAGCAAATCTCGTATGTAACTTTGCTGTGTTCTCTTGTCCCTTTTGGGGTGAACTGCAGTTGATAGATGTTTGAAGTTCAGAGCAGTCAATCTGCTTTCCTTGTTTGAGCACACTACACTTCGCAGCCAAAGAGCACGGCTGCTCTAGCCAACGATAATAATTATATCACTACAGGTTTCTAATCCGCTGCATTTTACAAAGCCCCTTTACATAATTTGCTTATTTGGCCCCCACAACTGCATGAATTGCTATTATGCTTTTCCAATTTTAAAAATAGAGGCTTGAATTCTTGGAGGTTAATTATCTTGCCGAAAGGCCTCCTAAGTTATTATTATTATTTACTATGGAGAGACAAGTACTTAATCAAATCCAAAAGACCATCAACATCGGACCTACTGTCATTTTGTATTTCACTAAGGAAAAAAAAAATCTACTATACAAAGGAGATAACATTAATGTTATGGAACATTCCAATTTCCGTGCTGTGTAAAAAAAAATGTTTTAAAATGTATCTGAGAAATGCAGTATAGCGAGTGATTGCGTACATCCTGTCAAAAATCCCTTTCTTTTGAACACCAGACTTCTCTAAAAGTAATCTTTGCAGACCACTTTCACCCGTGCAATGTATTCATAGAATTCCCTTGATATCTGGTACCTGTCATTCCCAGACTTCTCACCTCAATAATCGTGATGCCCATACAGGCATGGCTAACTTCATACTTCATTTGAGTGTGTCTGCAGGCATGTGTGTGCGTGCATGCGTGTGTGTGTGTTGTTGTTTCTGTTGTTGTTTTGTTGATGTGTGTGCTGTGTGAATGTTGAGTATGTGGTATGCGTGGGGGTGGGCATGAGAGAGAGCAAGAGCAAGAGATCAACAGAGAGAGAGAAAAGAGAGAGAGAGAGAGAGAGAGAGAGAGAGAGAGAGAGAGAGAGAGAGAGAGAGAAGACAGTCTCCCTTTAAAACTTTAAATTTGATGCCTCTTCAGGCTTACTTTCCTCTGTCTTATTCATTCAACTTTTACATTTTTGTTGTTGTTGTTTTTAACTTTATTTTTAATGTTTTGAACAGTAAACTCACTCTGTTGCTCTAAGTAACAAGGACAGTGATCTAAAACCAGAGTTCATTTATAACTACTATTTTACAAATGACAAGTTGTTTCCACGTGTTGCCTGTTTGTAACTTAACAGATAACCTTTCGAATACTCCCCCCAAGTTGTAGCTACAAGATTTTTGTGGAACACAGACTGGAAGCATTGATTTGAACAAGGGAGTCACTGTGGGTCCCGGCTTTGACTAGAAGAGAATGTTAGTACTGTTTGGGTATTGTCTAATATATTAGGATCTAACCTAGGTAAATCAATCCTCCAAACTGGTCTTTTAAAGTCTCAATTAAGTAGTAGGAAATCTATTATAACTACCAGGTTTGATTTGTCATTCACATGTATTTATAGCCCTGTGGGTCATGGAAAAGTCATCCTCTCCCACACATACCCTCAATTTCATCAAACTATTTTTCTTTTGTCACTTACCACTTTATTTAATTGTTCTTTATATGTCACTTAAAAAAAACATGTTTCATAATGGCTGAATACGTGGCTGTCTCACTCACCCTGTACCCCTATCAGCTAGAACAATGCCTGACATTTAAAAGGCACTCAAAATTCTAATGCACCTTTCATTAAAACTTCTAGCATGAGAAAGAGTTATTGTGATGAATGGGTGGCAAATGGAAAACAACGCATTTATCACTCTCATGTCTCTAATGCATCAGGAAACTCTTCTTTGCACCGCTGGTAGTCAATATCAGCACAGTGCATGCTACCAGATGGCTTTGAAATGCAATACCTAAATCTCAAGTTTTGAAGTAATGAGATGTTTTTCTTCTTCGTTTGGTGATTGCCTCCCTGTGAATCATAGCCTCCGAGACACAACTGGTATTTTACCATTTGTAATATAGCGTTCCACATCCAAAGGTTTGTTGTAATACTATGATCCCTGTTCAGAATCATCACATTTCTTTTGCTTTCAACTTTTAATGCTTTATTTTATGTTTACCAAAATTTGAAGTTTGATATAACATACGTTTTTATTTTGCTGGATCCATTTCTTCCTAGTTATTAATTTTGCTGGTATCATCAGCATTCAACAAATTAGGCTTTGCTAAATAGAGTTACACCATATTAATAAGCCTGAATATCTTGGTCCTGATGTTTAATTCATTGCTTTTATTAGTATGTTTCCAAGTAGAAGATTTAATTTATACATATTAAACTCTACCACACAGAGCCTTGCTCAGAAAATCTTTCATTAACTCTGTTCCCTAGTAATGAATTTTTTTTTTACCAATTTATCACTTGAAACATATTCAGACATTTTCATTTAGACACTCATCTGAGAAATAGTGTCACATACCAAGCCCCAAACCGCCAAATCAATCAACCAAACAAAAAGTTGGTAAACACTATAAAACAAATATTCTTAACCTTTTAAAAAATCTCTTCTAAAAAGAAATCCATTTAATACGCTTAAATATTCATTTTCTAATCAGTGTTTATGCATTTAGGGGATTGTAACGTAGATTTTCTTTTCACCCTGATTATTTGCTTGATGTAGCTATTTTTAGTGAAGAAAGGGATATTTGTTTTGCATGGAGTGGGGGCCATATCTATGGAGATAAGATTTCTCTTCCAGGATTCTGCAATGAAGCTGTCCCTATCTACTGAAACTTGTCCCACCTATCTACGTTTCTTTACGTTTTGACCTAGAAGGAAAGAAAAAGGCTAACAATTTTCTGTGCGTCTGTTTACACTGTTTGGTGCCATCCAGATGTGCACACTATGTCACAGAGGAGTGGAGGAAGCTGTTGTGTTTCCCAGGACATAGCAGGTATAAACAGGCTTCAGAGATATATCATGTAAGGAAAGGCATATGAAGGCAAGCAAGGCCAGGCAGATTGATATTGCTAATGAGTACCATGATATTTTATTAATGAATTGGCCATTGATTAAAACCCTACATTAGAAGTCTCCTTGATTCATTTCCCAAAGTTATGTTTAGCCAGTGCCTTGCTGGTGGGGAATACTTAATGAGCCCGAAGCTATGTTCTCAGCAGGGGAAAACTCAGGCCCAGTTTTGACAAGGAACACTCATATAACCTTGGGGAGGTTTCTTTGGAGATAAAACAAGTCTCCACTGGTTAGTCATTCTGCATATTCATAACCACAAGACATATTCTTACAGTTCAAGCAATAGGAAACCAAGTAGTACATCTAATTTTGCAAGCGTTTGTAGGTACATGATATGTCTTTTTGTGGTAACCTTCAAACTTTCACCCGCTCTTTTGCATTCTCTTCCCACTTCACTGTCCACATGCATGATCTATGTTATATGATCTTATAGGACATCTAAGATAAAGCTAGGGACTGACACACTTAATTACAAGTGTTATCATAAAGTCATATGCAAAACATGAGGATGTGCCTTAAGACACTATTACGAAGAGAGGAATTCTCATATTTATAGACCTGTACATGCTGAACGTGAATCTTTTCACTGGTGGCAAGGAACATATAATAACTTTGTATTATTCCTTCCCAGCTTGCGCAACAGAACAGTAGTAAATATTGATTGAACAAAATGAATGATAAAAATAGTAAAAATATAAATTGAAACTGTCTATTTATGTTAGATTTGATGGGCCTAAACCCTGGATAGGGATAATTATCTCCGTTCAGTACAGAATTTATTGAGCACACAGCTCACCAAAACTTGCTCTCTATGTATAAATAATCATGATCCTCCCTACAATGAAATTATAGAACTACCATTTAGAAACCACAAAAGCAAAATGATAATAC
Organism: Rattus rattus; assembly: GCF_011064425.1. Classification (NCBI taxonomy): domain Eukaryota; kingdom Metazoa; phylum Chordata; class Mammalia; order Rodentia; family Muridae; genus Rattus; species Rattus rattus. The sequence goes on from NC_046162.1 coordinate 22,826,888, forward strand.
CAACCTGCAGCGAGAGTCTGAGTTGCTTCTGAGGAGAAAGACCTGTTATTTTAAATAAGAAGGGGTTTGATTGGCAGCCTTCGGTGATGTTTTAAGGTGGGTATAGTAACCGGATGCTTGCAGTACAGACAATGAGTCCCCTATCATTTCCTTGGACCGTATAATTGAGTCAACATGTAAACTGCACGGAGATCGTGGAATATTAACGAATAAAAATTTAGGAGCAAATAAAGAGTTAAAGTATTGTGTGAAAGAACGATACCTAAAATTATATTTGAACACCCAAAGAGAAAACCAGATGTAGCATATGCTACATTTTATAAAATTTTAACAGTTATAAGACAAATGTCGTTCTGGTCATAATACTTACATGTATAATATAGTTCTTTCTTCTAGGTTGCCAGAAATATAGTGATTAAAATTAGTTCATCACTATTTGTATTTGAAACTTAAAGCATTGCAAGATGACAGGTTTTGCAAAGTTGATTCTAATGAAGTGTGTGTAGAAACACAACCTATTTTCATGAATGTGACTTCACACCATTCAATTATACCAGCTTATATTTAATTGCTATTAAATTTAAAATTTTAGCTTTGGCCACAAAAAATGTTTTTTATTAGAGAAAGTACTTTCTGAACATTCTAAAATATCACCTTAATTAAAGAATAATGATTTTTTTCTTCTTTTAATTCTCTACAATGAAATTGATTTTCTGTAGTTCTATGTGATAATTTCCATGACGGTAAAAATCAAAGGGAGAGAGAATGTAAGACTCAACCCACTTAGAGAACTTATAGTACAACAGGTAATTTAAAAGCAAGTAGAACAAAGCAAACCTCAAGTTGGTAGCATTTCATGTGTTGCCTAGTTAGATGCACTACAGGGTAGCTATTAGTAATTAGTCCGTGTTGATGTAGAGCACAATTATGCAGACATTTTCTTTTTTATGCTTATAGGTTAATCCTTTTTCTAGAGGTTCTTTAAATTTAAACATGTCATGTTGTGTCACTTTCTGCTTGTTATTGAGACATCTATCTCTCTCAGTTTCCAGTATGGCTGTGGGATTACTAATCCCTAGAGAAACAAATGATACATTGGTTTAAAGACACGATTTGAGTCTTCATGCCATAGGTGTTCATTCAGGAAGGAAAATAACTTCAGGTTCAGCAAGATGGCTCAGCATGGGCTTGCCTTCAAGACAGGCAAACTCAGATTTGATCCCTGCACGGAAGACAGCCAACTCTGTGAGTTATCCTCAGACATCCACATGTGCAGTGTGGATACATGCTCTCTCTCTCTCTCTCCCTCTCTCTCTCTCTCTCTCTCTCTCTCTCTCACACACACACACACACACACACACACACACACACACACACACACACACACCAAACTAACAAACAAACAAAAATAAAAAAGTATGAAAATCTTTAAAGTACTGATAATTTTATTCAAGTAATAATGCATTGCAGAAGTACATTTGACCTCTATCTAGTTGATAAGACAAACAGGACAAAAAGAATGATTGGCTATAAAGTTGCCCAAACAAATTTTAGTATTTGTTACTTTGGGAAAATAATTTATTTAATTGATTTGTTCCACAAGTTCTCATTCTTAAAAATACTTTTTCCGTACGCTATATTCTGACCATGGTTTCCCCTTCCTCATTTCTCCCAGGTGCTTCTCACCTCCTTCCCCATCCAGTTCTGGGCCTTCCTTCTCTCTCTCTAGAAAACAAACAGCAACAAAAATTGCTATAAATAGAACATGCACACAGATGCACATATAGATATGCACATACACACACGCACACACAAACACACACACACACACATACACACACACACACCACATAACAGCACACATAAAAAGCAAAAGAACAGTATGATTTTTTTTTAAAACATGTCCAAACAAAGCAAAAGGAGATAAAAATCAACAAAAACAGCACCAAGTTGTCTTGTGTTGGTCATCTACTGCTGAACATGTGGCTTTCCTTAATTGTGGTCTGTACCCAGTGCAACTCCAGCTTTCCAGAAAACTAGTAAGTCTTTCCGAGCAGAAGTCACTTGGTTAGGATGGGTTTGGGTCCCTGTCTCTTTCTCAGCACCTGACCCCCTGGCTTGAACATGGTCAGGTGCTACAAATGCTGCCCCAGCCTCTCTTTCTAATACCATTTATTTTCTGCTCCCCAGAATACACGAAAAATGAAAATAAAATGCTTCTCTTAAAATTGCAAATGAAATTGTAGCTAGTTTTCTTCTGAAATAAGACTTTAATAAGAATTGAATATTAAGCATTATCACTAATCAGAAGAAGCCAAGCATGCTTAAGGAAGAAAAAAAAAAAAAACAGCAGCCGATCTTATTGCGGATAAAATTAGAGTTGAGAAATGTAATTCTTTTTGCGATAATGAAAGATAGTCTATCAAAGCAGGAGCTGTCAAGAAAGCCAAAGACGGTGCAAATTGATGTTTGCTTGAATTAAAACCTCTTTATTTGAGCGGTTCAAATTCAGGAGGACACCTTTAGTTTGAATTTTATTTTCCTATAGAACAGCCCTATCATATTAAACAGCAAGTCTCTGTACCGGAACATAACCACACGTACTGCTCCAGACTCCCTGGTCCACTATATAAGTGATGAGCTGTACTCTCTAAACTCAGATATCGCTGTGAAAACTCCTGCCTTTCCTGACAAAGACAAAAGGTTAGATCAGACGCAGAGCATCACTAGCGCATTATCTTGTCAGCTGGCTGGAATACATTAATACCGAGAAGAAGTCTTCAGTTAAAATTTTAAGGTTGGTTGAAGGAAAATCTTTAGACCTGCTGTTTGTATTACTCTCTCCACGTGGGAAGAAAAATAAGAATAATAAATCTCAGTGACTGTGCTGAAGCGTTTTGGAAAAAATCCAATTTAATTAGGGAAAAACACTGCTAACTCGGGGGTTGGAAACTAGGGCTTAGAAACAAGTATCAACCATTATAAAGCAAGTTTGTGATTAATAAGCAATGAATTCTCCCTCGACAGATACACACTGCTGGTTATTTATTGAAATTTCTTAGTTTATGGTCTACATGCCATTCCCCTCACTCGTGAAGAGGGATTGTGAAGCTCTCCTTGTTTACATCCGTGTTCATTTTACTCTGAACAAGAGAATAACAATGGGGCTGGCATTCTTTATGCTTGAGCTGCCATAGTTAGTAGTACTGGACAGTCGCCTCTATCTTTCTATTGTATCGGTGTTTAGCCAGAAAGAGCTAGAATAATTAAAACAGACTGGCACTGGGCTGTCATTTGAAAGAAAGGTGGGAAAAATCAGCCTGTAAAGATATGTCAGAGACATATATGCTTAGAGTAGATTCATTTAAGATTTTCTAAATGAAAATCCAGGGTAGAATGTTAAGCTAAAACTTTAGGTCTTAGCTGTGGCAGAAGTCTGTTATGATGGACAGCCTCAAAGACTTACTCAGGTTTTAAATGAGCCTAGTTGTGCAGTAGAAGAAAAGAATTGCTCTTGTAATGCTACTTAGGTGCAAGTGTGGGTTATTGAGTATTGAAATTACAACAAACCATTGGTTGTAGCCAACGTTAGAGTCAGCTGTTTGTTTCAACATTAATTGCTAAGCACAAGTATATGGTGTGATTCAACAATGAGTAACAGGTGTTGAAATATGTGGTGCATGTGTATGTATGTGCACATGTAGACATGGGCATGTGCATGCATGTATCACTGTGTACTTTGGCATGAGAAGGCTGACTGGAGAAGCCTTGCTGAAAAAGTTACTATTTATACCACTCAAAGGTATAAATACACAGGAAGGTTTATAAAGTGTCAATGGAAGAAAACATGGATGACAAGCTTGAGGGACCAGGACAAACATTTAAAGCTTTACTTGTGTTTTAATTTAGCCCCATTTTTATAGGCTATGTGTCCACTTGCTTTTGCAGAAGAAACTTTAGCTTTCTGTGGGTTTTAATGTTCAGAGGGCTACAGGGTCTGTTATCTAAACCACAGCTCCAAAATGCTAGGTAGGATTTCAAGGCTGTGGTTCTTGAAGGTCAAATGAGAAAGATACCTGTGGAAGGATCTGATGGCTGAATGTGGCTTTAGAAAAACGCTGTGAAAACCTCTAAATAACTTATAAAGTGAAAAATGCATGACCTGAATTTGAAGTATACGGAGAGTCTGTCACCCAAACTACTGTGTAATGAGCTATTTGTTTGTTTTCTTTTTACTATTTTGTGATAAGGACTTGTAATCCTTTCTGTCTTTTTCATCTCATTCATTATCAAAGTGTCAAAATACATAAATCAATAGGCATAATCATGAAAAAAATAAATATCAGCATAAACTAAGCATAACCTGAATTTTTTATTATAAAGAGATAAGGTTTTCTCAAAAACTCTGGAAGCTATGATATCTGAGATCAAATTACCAACAGACATGTGGTGTAGTAAGGGCCAGTGTCTTGAGTGACAGATACCACCTTCTCTTGTAACCTTAAATGGTAAATAGAGTTAGCTGGTACTCTTTGTTCTGCTTACAATGTCCTTAAACTAATTATGAAAGCATTTACTTAGAACTACTCACCTTATGAAGTGGCACATGTCCCAAAACCATCACAACAGGACTTAGCATTTCAGAAACACACACACACACACACACACACACACACACACAGAGAGAGAGAGAGAGAGAGAGAGAGAGAGAGAGAGAGAGAGAGAGAGAGAGAGAGAGAGAGAGAGAGAGAGAGAGAGAGAGAGAGAGAGAGAGAGAGAATGGAGATAAAATACCTAACTCTGAGCACTTATACTTCATGACCAATTGATCTACAGCTATGTTCTACCTCATAAGATCACAAAGATAACCAGATATTATTGTTTATTGCTAAAGAGTATTTAAGGAGATACGGTCCCTGTGATTCATTTAGCCAGTAACAACATGATAGGAATTTGTCAGTTGTTTCTTTTAAATCAAAGGTGTATATCACCCTTAATTGAAATAGACTCTGCGTTGGCTCACCTCAGTGAATGACGGTGACAGCAGAGATGAACATCTTCAGTGTTTGTCAGTTTTGAGACGGGGAGCCATCTATTGCAATAGCAGTAAGTTCGGCTTACAATACTGTAACAGCATTGATCTCTATAGCCAACGACTGTTGTGTATTTAAATACGTTGTACAAACCTCCCACACAGAACCTCAGTCGAACATAAAAATTATTCTGGAAAACTGTGCAATTTTTTAAAACAATCCTCACAGTAGCTTTATAAGCACTGGCATATTTAGACTTCCTTCGACTTCTGGCTGCTGTCTTGAGATGATTTCAGGGGTTAGTTACTGGGTGAGAAACTAAACACACTGGAGTCTCAGGTCTCATTCTAAATCAATCAACTCTTGACTGACAGACCAGGTGACCAGAGATATCCATGGAAGATAAAATTTACCATTCATGGCTGAAGCAGATGAACAGAAGCAACCAACCAATTTAAAGTGCTGTGGGGTGATAGTAAAGGCCACCATGTTGGGGGTCGTTAGCAAGAGCAAGAGTTAACCATACAACACTCCTATACCTGTATATTACCTAATCATAATTTCATTCAGATAAGCCATTGTTCTTTTTTTCTCATTCTATTTGTTCTTTAGTCTTTTAAATTATTTAGGGGATATGTAATAAACATATATTTATTTGGTTTTAAGTGTGTTCTAAACATGGAAAGATGGCTTAACAGGTAACATAACTGAACATGAATGAAGACCTCAGTTGAGATTCTCAGCACCCATATAATACACTGAGCATCTCAATATGTGAGTTTCTTAGCAACACTGCTGGATGGTGAGCACTGCCAAGACGAGTGGGTCACAGGGGATCAATGGCCAATCAATCTAGGTTGCGATCTCCAAATTAAATGACACACACAGTCTACGGAAATGGACTGTATAGCAATGTAGGTTGACACCACCCAGATCTTTAATACACACACACACACACACACACACACACACACACACACACACACACACACTTTAAACAATGCTTCAGTTTTGCTTTGTTCACAATAAATTCCTTTAAAGCAATTTTAGTACCGTTTCTAAACCTATCCCTCTGTACCATCACAACATTTCATTAGGGCCAATGGAGCAATCACAACTCAAGAAAAATCCAGCAATTTCACCAACTATGTAAGAAACCCTCTAGTAGATTATTTAAGGGTTTTTCCATTGATAAAAAATCAGGAATGCATGTCTAAAAATGACTATCTATTACCAAGTGTTTGAATAACTGAATTTAACACAGTGCTGAGATTTAGGTGGGAGGAGATATCTGAGAGAAAGCTTGAAGCCTGAGAGAAATATTTGTAATTCTTTACAGTGAAACCCTCCCAGAGCTTTTAACCAAATAGGGACCACAGAGGGACTCTCTAGACCTAGACAAATGAACATGAGACATGAAACCACTGAGAGCATCCTTCCAGAACTTTGTTGTCATCGAAGGTATTCTCTTAGAATGATGTAAAGGCTGGTACATGTCACAAGCATTTTGAAACAGTACCTTAGGTCCATCCATTGACAGAACCCAGATCAGCCATCTGTCCCTGATAAAGATGCCTCTAGAGAAGAGCATTTCCATCTCATGTTCTTTTATGAATTCCAGTTCGAACAGCCCATGCCAACACGGATGTGCTGCTGATTTTGGAGCCTTAAAAGCCCATCATTCATGCAAACCGAGATTAAACAAAAGGAGTTTGTCTCCTGGTTATTATATTTGTTTGCTGCTACTTAAGACTTCAGTTTGATGACCCTTAGATTTTGAAAAGACATGTTTTATTCTTTGACTCATAATTTTTCACTCAATGCCTAAAATAGAGTCAGAAGAAAAATAGTAAATATTTCTCAAGGAATGGTAATATTAAATAATGGCAAAGTGATTGTCTTCAAGAAAGAAAAAAAAGTGTGTTTCCAATAATGAAAAAGAAGGGATTTCAGTTTCTAGATGCTTGACAAAGACCAAGGTAATGTTAATTTTGGGCTATTTAATAATTTTAAGAGTATATATTTGAAACAAGATTCATGTTTCATTGTATGTTTTCATCCACATGCATCAGCATGTTATTCTAAGATGCAGAATGGGTGGGAACACACCTTATTCTTTCATATGTGATTGGCATGACCAGCTAATCAATCATTCCATTCTATTGAACATGGACAATGATTCCTATTGTGTGCCTCCCCCCTTCTCTCTCTCTCTCTCTCTCTCTCTCTCTCTCTCTCTCTCTCTGACCTATTCATTGTGCTATATAGCTTGTAAGAAGGTGTCAGCTAGCAATCTAAGTTCATTTTCCAAAACAATCTTTTTTAAACGGTGCTTTTTCTTTTTTTAAAAATCTGTTAGTTTGTATTAGGCTCCAGTTAAAGACAAAGGATCCTTTTTTTTAAAAAACACTTCTTTAAATTATAGTTGTGACATATGTGCTAGAAACACATACATCACTAAAATCCAAGATAGAAATGGTGCCCATGGCGCCTAGCATTCTGGATCTTCGTAGCATGACATCAGTGTATAGACGTATTTTGGGTCTTCACATCAATGTAGTGTAATAGCTCTATCTCTTTGTGACTGTCGACCATTCCCCCAATGTTCAATGGTTTCTGGCTGTGTACTGATTGTGGGTTAACTAAAAATCACTGAAGTGAATTACTGTATGACAAAGGACTACTGCTAGTTAACATTTAGTGCTGCATATAGAAGGTGCATAAATGTTTTTCTCTAACACTGCAAATGAAAATTTCTACAAAACATTGATTGGGACTTGTGGGATTAAAGCTGGTTAGATCACTAAGGAACTCAAGCATATGACCCCTTCTTAGAAGGAAATGTGGTGGTATTAATTTATACAATAGTTTCCTGAAAAGCAGTTTGAAAACTCACACCTCTCCCAGACCCATCATCTTTCATATTGATTTACATTATCCACTCAGAGCTTTTAGCCCTTATTTTGAATTGATCTCCAGTTGGCTCAATCTTCCTTTAATTGAACTACTCTGCTACTTCATCTTCTTATTTGCCTTCCCTCATCTCAAGTAGCTGGAGAACAAGCAGCAACACAGAAAAGGAATTCCACTACTGCTATGATGTATATTCGTGTGTTCATGTACTTGTCTTTATGTATAGTCTAATAGGAAACAAATGATGGCTCTTTTTTCTAGATAGACAGACAGTATTACCACTGTTTATGTAAGCTTTGCAAAGCAGGAAGAAATGAACATCTCTCTGCAAAGAAGTAGTATTTGGGGGAAAGTATATTAAATAATAATCACATTACTGTTGGATGGTTTTACATTGTAGACATCATAAATCACCATTGCTCTTTAATGGTGAATCTTATTTCACTGAAAGTTTTTACACCACTTTTTATTGTTAATTTCTCTTGTACATGAAAAGTGCCTTTAAACTCACAGGGAATAAATTTTTATTTCCTCAAAAAAATAAGAGGCGTGATTACAGAGTTAGGTGGATCTTGATACGAACCCAAGGTCAGTGTTCATTATGTTTGTGTCTTTGAGAAAATGTTTAAACCTTTTGCTTTTAGTCTTAATGAATAAAATTGGTAGCAACATTAACTCATTGAGTTCTAAGAAACGAAATATAGTAATATATTGAGCAAGTTAACCTTAATGCCTGATACAAGTTGGTGTTTATTAATTAATAAATATTTAAAATTAAAAATTACTGAAACCACTGATGTTTCTTGGTATTTGTGATTCTTGTCTAAATAAGCTATCTTTCAGGGGTGAAAAAATTAACTTAAATAATTTAAAGGCTAGATATAAAATGTATTTTTAGAACTACTGGAATTTGTTTCAGCGGTAGCATAAAAATGGAATATTGTTGATTCAAAAGATCTAATAGGCTCATGGATTGCCCCTATCGATACAAGCTCTGCACCTGAATCCAGCATCGTGAGAACTTATGATGGGTGTGGGATCTCAACTATGAAGTTATATGTGGGAAAGCCTTTAGAATATCCACTTGCAAACAATCATGAGTGGTGACTCGTAACAAAAGGCAGCGTGTGACCAAGAGTAATTACAAAAGAAAAGTCTGTAAATTGTTGAGGATGTTGGGCAAAAAGTTCTGATTGAGAGCAAAGTTAATGACACTGAACTCGCTTCTCCAGCAATTGTCATCTGTTCTGCATAGCGCATTTCTATTGGGTGTAATATATACTGTAATCCCCACAAAGCCTTGCAAATGTAAATTCTAGATAGAGAAGTAACAGAGCTCTTCATCAGTCACACCTTATTCAGATGAGTTGGTACACCTACTTAATGTCTATACTTTCTCTGTTCTGATGCTTCTAATATAAACTCACAGACAGTTGATGCAGCCCATCCTCCTGTACTGTGACCTACAATTAATTTGGGGGTTTTATGTGAAGATGTTTTTCAAAGGCCAGATGGGTGGGTGGGCAATACTCTAATGTGGGCTGTACAGACTTGGAAGAGAAAAATCCAAGTGTATTAATAGAAGTTAGAGTACCGGTTCCTCACAATTTGATTGTCAGTCATCTCATTGGTTTCCTAAACTGTATATAATATATATATATATACATATATATATGCATAAACCACTTTTTGAGCTACTAAAATATTATATTTATTTTCCAAACAGCTAAACACATTAAATTATTGAATCTAAGAAACATAAGGCTCTATAGCTGCAGTAATTCAAGCTTGACAGTAGAAGCTAGTTTTTCAAAGAATAAAAAACAACTGGTAAATAGCATTATTATTATTATTATTTAAATCCTTTCCTTTATCCATCAATCTTAATTATGATTCAAATACTAAATAAAACAATTTATTAAAATTTATTTCCGGCCTACAGAAATAAATGACTATCTTTTGTCCAGACGGCTTTCTTCTTTCTCATTCTGATTATGCTTAAGAACAAAAACTCCCTAGCAAGCGCAAGGCCCTGGGTTCAGTCCCCAGCTCCAAAAAAAAAAAAGTAAAGAAAAAAAAAGTAAAGAAGAACAAAAACTCCAAATCAAGACAAAATTAAACACAAACGGATAATAAATGGTGTGATCACATTTTCACATTTCTATTCACAAAGCTATTTCTACTGTATCCAGGTAGGGTGATTCCCTTCAGTGGTTGAATGTTCTAGTTGACAATGCTTCACAAAACTAATCTTCATCAATAAAAACATTTCTTTTCTTTTTTCTTTTTTCTTTTTTTTTTTCGGAGCTGGGGACCGAACCCAGGGCCTTGCGCTTCCTAGGTAAGCGCTCTACCACTGAGCTAAATCCCCAGCCCATAAAAACATTTCAATAAGACAAAACTACCTATCCCTTAGAAAATATCAATATTCACTTATTTGTATTGTAGGAATCACTATTAGAGGAAAAAAAAGAATATATATTTCCCACCATAACATTTTTAAAGTGCGTATATGGAAAGACTTTGTACTTGCTGATACTTAGAATTTTACGGAGAACTCATGAGTTCCTTAATAGGTGGATTGTACATTGTGTTATGGTCACTATAAGAACACAAGAGTAATTTTCTGAATTAGTGGAGTGACACATGAGCTGCTGAATAAGGTGAATTTAAAAGGAAGTCTTAGCATTGAAGCTAGCAGGGGACCAAGCTCCAGAACTCTCTGAAAACCACAATCATTAAGGAAACCTCAAACGAACATTGAGTAAGTTGTTCCACGTAGGGTAAGTTAGGACACAGGAGGTAGAACTTGGAACTTTATTATTCTAAAAGGCAAGTGTGTAGGGACAAGGAAGATAACTCAGTCCAGAAAATGTTTATCTTAAGGCTGCCAAGACCTGAATTGTAACTTCTAAACTCAGGTAAGGGAATCTAGGCTCGGTGTACTTAATCCTAGTGGAAGGGAAGCAAAGAGAGATGGCCACCTGGGGTCCCGGCCAAGCTTGCATGGTCAATATGGTAAGTTTCAGTCTAGAGAGAAACTTCAACATATAAAATTAAAACATAATTTGAAATATGAGGTGGACAGTACTTAGAGATGACACACAACTTGGTCTTCAGGTTTCCACGTGGGCCCATACATGTAGCCCTGTATGTGCAACACACACACACACACACACACACACACACACACACACACACACACACACAACATATAGAACTGAATGCTTTTGCAGTGGGACTTGATCTCTGTGTACTATATAAGTTTACATAATCTAAAATCATATCACTTTAATGGAACTTAGTATTAATCAAACTAGAGGCACAGACACTTTACTTTCTACTTAAATTATGATTCTCCAAAGCGGGCATGACATTATATTTTATAATTCGATTAATATTTGTTTTTTCTAGAAAAGTTGCAATGTTTTCATGATGGATTTGTCCCATCTGGTTGTTGAGCATTAATAATGAGATTATTGTACTTATGTATTAGGTCAAAGTATTTCTATATAACTGAGACCACCATTACATTAAGATCTTTCCACATTCCAAACTCAAACAATGGAATTGCAAGTAGGTGACCCTGTTGCATTAAATAAGAAAAAAGAATGCACCATCCCACGCTGGCACCAGCTGCTCTCTGGCCCCAGTGGTCTCGCTGCCTCCATGGCTAGCCCCATGCAGGGACTGCCCATCTCACAGTTACCTGTCACAAATCCCTGTAACCCAGTAAAGTGCTGGTATTTATCAGTCAGATTTATATCAGTAAATTCTCAACCCACAAAAAGCCCAAAGAACTCAGAGCCAATATATATGGATACAAGCTGCTCACTTAGACTAGACAAATTGTCCTGTAATAACCCATCCTTTATATGATATTCTTAGCTCCCTGTGGCTATTTAAAGCCAAGTCCTTCTCTTCTTCCGTCTTCCTTCTCCTCTCCCTCCTATTTCTCCCACCTCTCATAAACACTCAGCCCACCCTCCTTTCCTACTGTCCATTCACAGGGTCTTTTATCTACTCTCACCTGCTGACAGACAGCAATCTATATCCCCCCAATATGGGTTTCTATTTTTTATACATGCTCATTGGCCACATAAATCTTTATGTTTTAGTTAGTCTTAGACTTCTAGAAGTGCTGTGAATCTAATACAGAGAACTCCCACACACCCAACACACAATTCCCTCTATTAAACCGTATGTTCCTATGATTTATTTGTTAGAATTCATGAGCAATTGGCCATAAATACCATTAACTATGTCCACACTTAATTAATCCGTAACTTTTTCCTTGTAACCTACCTGCCTGTTTGCCATCCTAGGCTTGCACTTAGAGTGTATCTCATCTACTGATCGTGCCACATTAGCCGAGTATTACAATTTCTCAGAACTTTCTGATTTTTGATGATCTTGATGGTTTTAAGAAACATTAGCCAGATGTCTTATAAAATACCATCAGCTAGAACTTATTTTTAATCATCTTCCTGTCAGAGTCGACATATTTTTTTAAGGGGAAGTGAGGGAACTCTGAGTGGGAGGTGTACTTTTTGCGACATGATTAGGCTGAGTTGGGATTTGGGGAGAGGAAAACCTCACAGGTATAGTGGACGCTCACAGTATTATAACAGGGTAGATGTCATCAGCATGCTGGTACATAACTACGTGTGCATACCTTCCCAGTTTTGTCCTCCCATTTATTGTGACTGGATTATTGAGTCATTCTTTTTAAATATATATTTACTAGACTTGTTAAATGAGAGAGAGAAAATATGAAGAAACATACAAACCAGCAAAGATTAATTATTTAAGATGATAAACTAATAGTAAGATTTTTACATCTGTTTGCTCTCTATTCTTAGAGCTGCTCCCTATTCATTTTCACTTGGGCATTATGAAATAGCTAAATAAAAAGTATGCAAATTTGAAGAACAATATGTTAAATATTGAATCTTAACCATTGTAGGGTATATAAGAGGCAGAAAGAAGTGTGCTGTCTTTCCCTTCTGACTCTGATTTTTTTCAAATCAGAACATTAACTTGAGCATTTGCATTCTCTTCATTTTTAACATTGTCATTAATTTTCACTTCATACAATCTAAGTGGATTATGCATGTAAGTATCTAGAAGGGCATATGGTAAACAATTATGTTGCAAAGGCAACATCATATGTCACAGCAGGAATTACTAATTATTATAAACGTTTTCAATGATTGATCAGGCAGGATTTCTCTAGGCTCTACATTAGTGGCACATTAACCAACATGTCCACTCAGAGGGTTAAAAGTGAGAGCATTGAGAAAATTTTGTTTGACTTCTCCACCTTGCTTATCATTCTGTAAGAAAGATAACTTTGTATCTATTGTCTTAGACATGTGTGTCTAACCTTTGTATGGACGTTTACAGTGCACACAGTTATCCCTCTTCATTGGAAAAATGAATCCTCCAATTGGCTTAAATGCCTAGGGTCATAGACTAAACTAAAATACATTTAAGTCGGGGGAATGCTTTAGAATCTTGAGTAAACAAGCATCAGAGGCGGTAAGCCTTACAGTCAAAACTGCAAAGAAAAATTTCACCCTTCACAATATCAACTGGGGAGAACTACATAGTAATTATACTTGCATAGTATGTTCTACAACATATCTCATGAAGTTATGATTCAATCTGGACCTTTATATTTTTATGGCTTTGACAGCAAATAGCACAGAGTGCCCTCTGTGTTTGAATACGGTCTGATGAATAATAACCATTTTTAGCAATAGATTTGCACACGTCACATAGTAGTAAACGACAGTACAGATTATAATCCACGTTTATTGCGTTATTTTATTATCGATCTTGTGTCTTCTAGTTATTTTACTATTTCTAGGCTGCATGTTTCAACTGAAAGTTGGTGTAAATTGTTAGACGACTACAGACATTTCTTCAAGTAGGAACAGAAGCTTGATGTTCAAGGACTGATGGGGGTCTTCCAAGATGTAGGAACACTTTATCCAGAGATACTTCATGTACTGAAGGAGGTGTCCCTTTAGGTGACAATATTGTGACACTATGGGCTGTGCAATCAATTTTAAACTGAGAAAAATGTCCCGTTCACACTGCTGTTTTACACGGGTTTATTTGAAGGAGTATGTACTATGGAATACAAACCCGCCTTTGTTTTACTTTTGATATGTGTGCCTGGCTTGCTTGGTATCTTAGGTACATGCCTGAGGAAATCCCAATACACTAGACACAAAGCACCAGCTGCCTACGATGAACAATCTGACAGTGTTCTCTTGGCAGAATGACGTTTGCATGAGCTGTCAGAAAATTCTATCAATTAAGTCATTATTTCTCTAATCACCTTATCACTTTATAACTTAGTCATTGTAGAATACTAAAAAAAATGACTCACTTTAAGCAACTCGAGTGCTAGAACTTTCTAACTAGACCAATGGCAGTTTTCAAAATTTTCGGAAAATCCAGCTACCAAGCAAACTGTATTTATCATTCAGACACTGTCATTGTATTCACTTCCTATATATATATATATATATATATATATCTGTGTGTGTGTGATTGTGTGTTTTCTTTAGTTAAACTTTATTAAGTGTACTGTATGTGCTATAATAATCAGGCTGAAAATGCACTTGCATTTAAACAAGTTATTTCCACAGCCAACTGTAGTCTTATATCATTTTATGCACTTCACAGTCTGCATTCTAATTTTAACTTGGGATACTGATGTGCACGATCATATATAGCAATTCTTGAACCAACCTGTAACTGTAAGCCTGCAGGGAGCAACTGTGTTTGAACATCTGGATGCAACACATGTTTGTAGTGGAAACTGAAACATCAGTCAGGGTACCTGGATTTTTTGAAAGGGAAGATGTTGCAGCAGCATCCTATAGGTGTTGTCTGATGAGAAATATGTGGTGATACACATATGATTATGGATTTATTGTAACAAACAAGGGCATAAAATGATTCTAAGCTGAAGCAATTTACTAAAAGGTCACTCATGATCTTCTCTCATTTAACATGAATATTTTGATTATAGTCTGAAAATATTAATGATAAATTGAATTATATGTGAACCTAGTTTCATGACATATTAAGGAAAAATATCAGTAATGGTTTACATTGCAAAAACATAAGCCATCTTTGGGATAGTATTAATTTTCTAGCAGACTATAAGCCAAGTCATACTTTGTTAAGTAAACACATACTAAGAATTGTATGTTTTCAATGTGGCCACTAATGTAATCTTTAAATTATGACTAGGAATTGACTTTCCCTCTATAATTACCTAATGTTATTATGTTTTCTTATAATACTTAAAAGAGAGTATTGATCCCATCTTGTAGAAACTGAATTAACCTCTTTATCTGAACCCTATGGTTTGTATTTAAAATGTATGTATCTGCCAGCAGACACTAATTAATTGGTATCTGTTACCTTCTTAGGGGGACTTTAAAGCATTTACTATTTGCCTGTGTAGATTAAAGAAAAACACAGAGAGCTAATTTAAACAGAACTTTGCTGAAATGTCAGGAGTCCTTTAATCTAAGACAGAAAGTTCACGTTAGGAAAGTCTTTAATCCCCACCCTTTCATACACTACAATATAAACAATCTAACCTTTCTATGTGTGTGCATAATTAAGTACCGTGTTAACTATATCGTGATGAGGTAATGTCCGAACCATTGCACATACTAATATGTTTTTGTCACTTACTATTGATGGTAGGAAGGTAAACAGATGGGTACTGTTTTCAGATGAGGACTGTTTCAATTTTTGACTTCACACATTCATGTATGGAATTATGGTCTGAACCCTCTATGTCCCATAGTTTGGATGCCAGACTAGGTTTCTAACAAGTGGTAAATAAGACATCTTTTTTTTTAACAAAATGATCCCTGTACTAATTGCTTTTAATGTATTTAACTAAAATTACTCTTTCAAATCCACTTTGATGATCTTGTTAGAAAAATACATTTAAGAGAAATAATAAATTTTATAATTTTGCTTTTGATTGTATTAATTGTTTTATTTCTGTATTAGCACTCGTTGAGGCAGTATGCACCTGTTACTGTATTTATAATGTTAGTTATGTATGCTCATAGAAATAATGTTACTTGGTAAAAAGAGCAGAATCTGGATACTTTTCCAGTGCAAGCATTCAACTAATTCAGTATCTTGAATCATGACCCTTAACGCGTAGAGTGCAGTTAATTTCAAAACAAAGACTCAGCCACGATATTTCCTAATTTATTAAGACAGACTCTTGTAGTAACTTAAGACAGTGCAATTAGTTCAGTGTGAACAAGTTCTTAAGGGTCAGACTTGACTTTTGCCAACGGGCACACATTAGTTCCTTCATGAGACGCTCACTCCTGAGGTCCCTCAATATTCATTTGTGCTTATTGTTTTTTAATTTCTGTCTTGGAATGGTACCTACTTATCATGTTTCAGTAGTACTGTCATGGGATTATGGCTTTCAAGTTATACTTCCAGAGGGCAATTTCAGAATAACTGCCCATGATTCCAGTAAGACTCATATGATCCTCACGAACCAACAAAATGAAATTGCTATAGTTTTACAAACCAAGGAACATTCCAATGTATTAGCACCACATTATCTAAAACCTCGAGCTCAACAAGTCATATATAACTAATTCAGCATATTTATGCTCAGGAGAAAGTTGAAATCTCTCTAAAACCACAAAAAAAAATGGAGTCTTTCATTTCCACCCACTGACATATCAGTCATTGCTCCAAACTAACTTAATCAATTTCTGCCTTAGTAGTATTTTTTTTTTTGGAATAGTATTGAAGTGTGGCAAGGACACAGACAGTGCAAACGTAGGTGTAGACTCTATCTTGACCCCAATGAAGACTGAGACGAACATCCAACTGATGATGGATTAAATGACAAGAGACCAAACTTTTCCAAAAAAACTGAAACTGTAAAGAATAAAGACTTGCTTCTGCCCCACGGGCTTTATTGAATAATTCTGGGAGCAGAAAAGATATTACATCATTTCATTTTATTTCTGTTTCCAGTGTTTGAAAATTCTAAGTCCCTAGGAATCACATTAATTATGAATTAATTCTATCCTAGACATTTTAAAGTTTTTGACAGAGTTAGAAACACTCCACATTGGATAATGAAAAAATTAACATGATAATGCAAATTACACCGAAGAAGTCATTCATGCTGTATTGATGTTTGGAAATAGGAACATAATGCATTTCTAATTTTGCAGAGGAAAACACATCAAGATTGGGCAACTTTAGACTAATGGTGTAAATCTCAAGGATAAACACATGCCAGTTTGTTGAGCATATTTATTTTTCAAATAAGTAAAAATCACATAATTCCTTGGAGTGAAAATTGGAACATTTATAAACTTTCAAAAACACATTGGATAAAAAGTTTATAAAACACAACTTCAGAAACTTCCACTTAAGCTATAAATTTTGCAACTGCATATCCAAATTTGGCAAATGAGTGACAATGACCATTCATTTTTGAACCTGATACTTGGCCAGTGGTATGCTATTCATGCCTGAGAAATGCCATTCTTCACACCTGTTCCTTGCTAGTAACCAAGGAAAGAATATAGAGCTATCTGGGTGTTTACTCAGGAGATACTGCCTTTCACAGCCTAACAACTTCTCTGTCCCTTCACGTCATTCATTTTCTCCATCCAAGTGATTTTACATATTGACATATTTCCCATCAACTTTCTCACGATTTTTTTTTAATGTACCCTAGGCAAAACTTGCAGAAAAATTCTTTGCATGCATGCCAGCCTCCCAACAGTGCTACAAAACTCATAGCAGTAATAATTCTTCCCTTCTTTAATTTTCTCATCCTTAGTCAACGGAGTATTTTACATATACTCCCCGTGGACTTAAACCTTTTGTAAGTGAAATTGGAAAATGAAATAAGTCATGCACAGGAACAAGATTCACAAGTCTTCCGATGAATTATGCATTTCTGCATGCAAATGTTCCTATTTTCACAACACTTTACTGTACTCTGCCAGGATGTGCTTTAATCCTATACTACAGATTTTATTGTATGCCAAAGTTAAAGCCACTAACTAAGTGTCAGTGTAATGACTCCAGATTAGGGGCACATGAATATTTTACAGGGGAGAGCTTGCTTCGGAACAACATTTATATAAAATAGTCTTGACAGTAAAATATTATACATGTAAAAAAGAGGAGAGCTATATATTATATACCTAAATACAAATACATGCCTATGTGAAAGGGTTTAACATTGTATTTAATTTACATAGTTCTTAACCTTTGATCATAGAAAGTAACCATTATAATTCCAAGTTCTTGGAGCCCTGAAGGGAACAAGGGAATGCAATTCAAGCTACAGTGATTAACATTACAGAACACTCTTATCTAAACTGAGCAGACTAAAATTTCACAAACCTGTTGACAATGCTACTGTTATATTCTCTACAGAGCTCTAACACATTCTTACTATGTTTCCATTACCACACTTTCCCCCAGAAATATCAGCAAGACTGACTGACCTTGCTCAAGAGATTGCTCTAAAAAAAAATAATAATAGCAGGTGAAAATGGATACACTTACAAAACTAAAAGTCTTTTGAGATTTAATGCTATCATGCAGCATCTGAAACAGAATCCCTTGCCTTTTCTTTAAGCCTCAGACATTCACTTAGGTGTGCTACCTGTTAATTGTGTACGTATGAACTCTTGATAACACCTCTTCAGGAAAGACTCTCTGTGAAGATGTTTCTGAATTATAAATTACTCCTTCATCATAATGATTTGATCAAACTCTACAACTTCCGTGTTTTATCATTGGTTCCCGCAAATTTCAAAAGTTAGAGGAGACGATCCCATTACTTATTTATAACATGCACAGCACACTGTTGTAGCCAGGAAAACACTGTGGCTTCTACAAATGATAGTGGGCAATGCAGTCTATGTAGAAAACTAGACATCGTGAATTGCATGCCACATCACAGCATGAGTTCAGAGTCCCAGCTGCGAACCTGAAACTCCCAGAAATGCAATCATGTAGATTTCTATGAAGAGAAATTTAATTTTTCTTTCCTCATTTAATGACAGTTTATCTTGGGAAATGTTTGTGTGGAAGAAGATTAATATGAAGGGGGGAAAGCAGTTCAGCACAAACCAGGCATTAAGAAGCACTCACCGTTTAAAGTGTGTCAAAGTGTAATGATGTGAGGAATAGAGAAATCTTAGCTGCATCTTACCTGTGGTAGCTGTGCCTTGGAAGGGTTGAGTGCCAAGAAGATTCAAGTCTCTAAATGAGAGAACAAGGGGTGTTTGCTCTCTCAGTGTTAGCAGAGCTAGAGTGTTCTGTGCATAAATAGATTGCCTCTTCAAAGTCCTCCTGACCACGGTGGTCACACGCACTAGTTAGCATCTGTGCCCGAAACCCTGCTGCGGCTTCTGCAGCCTTCCTCCTTGCACAAGACCTAATATATGAGTGCAGAGAGCAAACTCTCCCTCTCTCTCTCTCTCTCTCTCTCTTCTCTCTCTCTCTCTCTCTCTCTCTCTCTCTCTCAATTAAGAGTTATCATTTGGGTTTCTTCAGCAGGCAGACCGTCAGAGGGGACAGACTGGCAGGCAACTGTGCAGTTTCCCCCCCTGCTGAGGCACATGAATGTGTTGTGAATAAAGACAAAGCCCCAAACCATTGCAGCGCATTACTCGCTGGGAAAGCACCGCAGTGATACAGTGTTCTGCAACCCAGCAGGCAGAAGGCGGCTAGTGTGAGCCGAAAGAGCGCGAGTTGGATGGAAAACTGCTTGCTCTTCCTCCTTAGAGTAGCATCATAAAGTTTGTGCTCCTCTCGGAGACGTTGTTTTCTGCGGGTAGAAGTTCTTTTCATTAACCGTACGGGCACCTACAGCAAAAGTATTTTAGAGACTTTTCTGGAAACCTTAAACTTAGAGAATCTACGTAGTCCGGTTCCAAGAGAGACTGGATCATTTTCTTTAACTTTAGAAAATAAAGATCAGCTATCTTAGGGCCAAATAAATGTGTTCAGGGTAGTGGAAGATGGATTTCTATGTCTGAGTAGTCTTAAGGGACTGCCTGGAGAGGGTATCGGGCGGGGGAGTTGTCTGTGAAAATGCAAACAAACAGAAAGCATCACTATCTTGTAGGTGCCCAAAATAGAAACTGAGATAAACTGAAGTGAAATTGATGAATGGGTCTGGAAAAACATCAGCGCAAGACATGGACAGAGCGAATAAATGGTTCCGCTGATTTTGTCAGCGCGTCTACTGGTTAGGTGTCTAAGAGCGACCTTAGGTATCCAGTTCATGCTTCCCTGTCTTTTGCAAGTACCGAGACATAAATAAACATGGGCTAATGCGTATTCTGTATATAAGAAAGGTTTAGCACTAGCCTGCAGGCACTTGCCTAAGGAAAGTTAGAGGGTTTTTGTTTTATTTAGTTTTGTTTTTATAGAAGTTACACAAAGTTATCAAATTAATGATACAGAGATTTGGTGCACATCTTGCTAGTCACAGTGAAAGCTACAGTTTTAAAACTGGAACAGAATAACTTAGACATTAGTTTCTGGAAAATAAATTTACACTGGTTTAAGATTAAACATATCTATGAATTCTCAATAGTTGGAATAAGTAGTTGCTAGGAAAAAAAATGCCAAGTTCCCATCTCTCAGGAAATGGTGAATGGAGCTAAATAAACAGAACAGATGAGAACGATGAGCTAGGATATTGGATGACGGCTTCCATCATGCTCAGTGTGGTCCCGGATGGTTCCTGAAGCTACAGTCGTTAAATCCACATCCAAAATCATCTGGAGAGAAGGAACAGAGCGGATATGGTTCCTCTGAAAGTTACACCCCGGAAATGGACTCTGGCATTACCTTCAATAGAATTTGGCTTTATGCACAAAGCTTCCTGAAAAATGGACATGTAGGGGGCTGAATAGTTTAGGAGACATAGAAGAGTGGAGAATGGGAAAACAGGAATTCCCACCATTATAAGCATGTTGGACATCCACACCAACTCTCTTAATTCCAATGTAATTTAGTGAATCAAACCCATCATGGACAGATGTTACTTACTCTCAGTCACTCATGGTACATAGCATCACACTTGCAAGCAACTGGTTAGAAATGCGAGAACTCAGACTATTTGGTGGCAGTTATCCTCAAGCCTGACCCAGGAGAACTGAAGCAAAAGGTAATTAATTATTGAATACAAAGAATAGATTTACGATCCAATTTTAAAGCGAAGATAAACACTTAGAAACAAGTAATTTGGGGAAATGGTTCTTTGAGTGGAAGGCATTGCTCGTGTGAAGAAGGGAGTCAGATCTCTAAACCCTTAAAACGCCAGGCATGTGAAGTGGTCCATGATCCCAGAACAGGGCAAGTGGAAATATAGACTTACACAAAACAAGCTGACTAGTTAGAGCAACGTTCCTTTGCACAAACACACACTTGGTTATGTATATACACACATAAATACATATGCCTATGCGACCACAGACAGGGAACACGCATACACAGGTACAAAGTTTTTTTTTTTCAAAATTATGAAAAAGAATGAAAACTGAGTGAAATCCATCCATGTTGGCTTAAGCAAATCCACAGCCATCTCTAGCCTGAGGGCCTGTAGTATATGCTGTATCATCGTTAAGAACACGTTGGCACTTCTGTTACTCAATGGGGAATTAACTGTTTTAATTATTTAAACATGTAATTGTCCACAGATAAACAAGGTATATGGGACTGACAGTTTGATTATATTTACATTTAAAAATATATAAACATGAAATTTAAATAGAATATTAACTTATGTTTCTTATCCACAAGATTTAACTGAAATATAAAGTAAACCTTAGGATTAATCTTACCTTTATAATTATATTGATCATACTTTAATATATAATTGGTTTTCTGGACATGTGCTTACTGAATATCAAATCAATCCTCCTTTAAAAATTAAGTTAATTTTCTTTAAAAATTAAGGAAACTTTCCTTTAAAAATTATGGAAAATTTCCTGAACAGAACACCAAGAGCCCAGGCTCTAAGATCATTTATAGATGAATGAGATCTCACAAAATTGAAATGCTTCTGTAATCAAAGGACACAGTCAATAGGACAAAATGGCATCCTAAATATTGGGAAAAGATCTTTACCAATCCTACATCTGATAGAGGGCTAAAATCCAATATATACAAAGAACTCACGAAGTTAGACTCCATAGAACAAAATAACCCTTTTTAAAAATGGGGTACAGAGCTAAACAAAGAATTCTCAACTGAGGAATCTCAAATGGCTGAGAAGTACTTAAAAAAAATATTTGGTCATTGGGGAAATGCTAATGAAAACAACCCTGAGATTATACCTTATACCAGTCAGAATGACTAAGATCAAAAACTCAGGTGACAAAGATGCTGGCGAGGATGTGGAGAAAGAGGAACACTCCTCCATTGTTGATGGGATTGCAGGCTGGTATAACCACTCTGGAAATCAGTCTGGAGGTTCCTCAGAAAATTGGACACAGTACTACCTGAAGACCCAGGTATACTATTGCTGGGCACACAGCTCAAAGATGCTCCAACATATAACAAGGACACATGCTCCACTCTTTTCATAGCAGCCTTATTTATAATAGCCAGAAGCTAGAAAGAACCCAGATGTCCTTCAACAGAGGAATGGATACAGAAAGTGAGGTACATTTACACAATGGAGTACTACTCAGTTATTAAAAACAATGACTACATGAAATTCTCAGGCAAATAGATCGAACTATAACATATCATCCTGAATGAGGTAACCCAGGCACAAAAGGACACACATGGTATGTACTCAATGTTAAGTGGATATTAGGCAAAAAGCAAGGAATACACAAGATATAACTTGAATACCATATAAAGTTCAAGAGGATAGAAGACCAAAGTGTGGCTGTTTCAGTCCTACTTGGAATGGGGAAAATATAGTCAAAGGAGGTAGAGGGTAGGAGGGTCTTGGGGGGAGGATAGGAAAGGGAGAGAAAAAGGGGGGCAGGATCAACATTGGGAGGAGACAGGGGAGAATGCTAGTAAATTGAACGGAATTGTGTAGCAATAGGGGAACGGGAAACTTGGGCTATGCACCAGAAAGTCCCAGATGCCAGGAAAGCAAGAGGTTCCCAGGACTCAACGGGGATGACATTAGCTGAAATGCCCAACAAAGGGGAGAGAGAACCTGTAAAGGCCATATCCAGAAGTTAAGCAAGGCCCCTGTTTGAGGAATGGGGCCACCCACCTGTCTCAAAGATTTTACCCAGAATTGCTCCTGTCTAAAAGAAATACAGGGATGAAGAGTGGAGCAGAGACTGAAGGAAAGGCCATCCAGAGACTGCCCCATCTAGGGATTAATCCTATCTGCAGACAACAAAGCCAGACACTATTGTTGATGCCAAGAAGTGCTTACTGACAGGATCGTGATATAGCTGTCTCCTGAGAGGCTCTGCCAGAGCCTAACCAATACAGATGTTGATGTTTTCAGTCAATCATTGGACTGAGCATGGGGATCCTAATGGAGGAGTTAAGGGAAGGACTGAAGGAGCTGAAGAGATTTGCAACCCTATAGGAAGAACAGTGATATTAAATAATCAGATACCGCCACCTACCCACCAAGAGGTCCTGGGACGAAACCATCAACTAAAGAGTACACCCAGAGGGACCCATGGTTGAGCCGCTTATGTAGCAGAGGATGGCCTTATCTGGCATCAATAAGAGGGAAAGCCTTTGCTCCTATGAAGGCTCAATGTCCCACTGTAAGGGAATGCTAAGGTGGTGAGGCAGGAGTGGATATGTGGTTGGGTGGGGGAGCACCCTATGATTTGGGTGACGGGGAATGGGATAGGGAGTTTATGGAGGGGAAATTGAAAGGGTGATGATATTTGAAATGTAAATAAACAAAATAACCAATAAAAAATGAAATAAAATGTAAAAATAAAAAGAAGTAACCAAAGACATGTACAGTGGGAAAAAATAATATGATAATGTTCTTTATGAGCAACTCCTACCATATTCACAGAATATACTAAGAAGCATTTTTTGATTAATGAGTGAATTTAGTATCAAGGAATATATATATATAATATTATATTTAAGTCAACTGACTTTAAAATATTACAAATAAGATGTAGTATAACAAAAGCACACGTAAGTACACAATGGTATATATGCCTATAAATTATTTACTTGTTCATTTAAAAATTGTGTAAAATATTAAATAGATCAACCTTAACCAAAGTGTGTAATGCTTGTGTATTAAAAAATATAAAACACTTTGTAAGAGAAATCAAATGACGAAATCTACAGTTGTTTGAAGAAGTAAGATGCTAATTCTTCACAAATTGGTAAAACTATGTGAATCCTGTCAAGTGCATGCGTGTGTGTGTGTGTGTGTGTGTGTTTGTGTGTATGTGTGTGTTTGTGTGTGTGTGTGTGTGTGTGTTGTGTGACTCACAATACCAATCTTAAGAAAACATAGTAAAGCATGGGGTTGGAGTGCTTTAGTTATAAGAACATAACAGGGCGCTCTTGTAGAGAGGTGCAGTTTGATTTCCAGCATTCAGAGCAAGCAGCCCCACAACTCCCCATAACACCACCTCTAGAGTGTCTAATGCTCTCTTCAGGTGTCTGCAGCTAAAACATAAATAAAGAATGATATTACCTATCCTGAAGAGTTATAAAAGTTATATTAGTTAATGTATTACGGCAGGAACCATATATAGAGACAATTAGACCCAAATAATTGAAAATACTTGGATTATGTTGTTTGGCATACTACTTCCTTATAGTTTTCTACACTAACTTAAGAGTACAATCAAAATTAGCATGTCTTATTTTATGTAAAATATAGCCAAATAATGTGAACTTGAATTGATGGAGCTACTGAACTCCCCATCATTTTTCAACCTGCTGGAGATCCCAGAGTAAACAAAAGAATTCCAGTGTAAACTCGAATACACAGCTCGTCTTGTAGGTACTCCTTTCATGGGATCTCTAGTAAATGCAGAAGTAGTTTGGTTTCAACAATTGAAAGTTTTAATAAAAATGATAGGGTAAGGGAAATGGAGAGGAAAGAATACTTGACCTTGACATGAACAAATACTGGAAAGTAATAAACTTGAGACACCTGCAGGCATGAGAGTCTTGGTCTTTCTCCACGGTATCATTTGTATATTTTTTACTCTCACTGTAGAAGACTTGTTTTTACCCATTATCTGAAAACTTATTTCCCTCCCAGCCTTCTGAATTTCTGTCTTAGCTACCTTTGCTGTTTTATAACATATTTAGTCTACCAAAGTCATTCACAAACTTATGTTAAGAACTGGTTTCACTTAATGTGCTCTATATTTCTTCAAGTTCAATGACAACTCCATTTTGGAAGCCCAGAATCTGCAGAGGTGACTCAGGGGTTGTATTGCTTGTATTGCTCCCACAGAAGACCTGAGCTTCCCAAACCCCTGTCAGATAGTTCACAACCCCCTGTAACTCCAGCGCCAGGGAATCCAGTGCCCTTCTAGTCTCTGATTGCTCTGCACTCACGTTGACATATAAACTCATAGATATACATAATTAAAAATAAACATGAAATATTTAAATATCAAATTTGGTTAATCCATAACTTTGGAGTAGTTTTGCAATAGTCTTATAAGTCAGAAGTAAGCTATAGATGGGATTTCCTTGTATGTAGAATCCTGTTTCAAATATATATGGTGTGATTAAAATATGGCTACTTGGCTGGAATCGTGACCATAGCAATACTTTTATTGACTTTCTTAATAGTATACTTCAATTTCATTGTCATCAGAATTCAATGCCAATGATTATAAGATATATATATATATATACACATATTTAAACATGTGCATATAAAAATTCTTCTCTCTGTAGGATAGAACAAGTTCCAGTGTCTTTTTAATTCAAGTACAATTTAAAAATAAATATTCTTTCCTCTACCTATTCTTTCATTCTATATATTTGTATAAAAGAATACTTCCTTGCCAGTTTTAATAATAGGAACATATTTATCTATGTATACATACTCAAATGTGAAGTGAAATAATTTGTTTTCCTGAGAAGTTAGTAAAATAGTATTTCCTATATTTTTATTGAGGTATTGAGGTAGAATTCTTGATTTACAAACAAGCAAGACTGATTTTAATTTTTAAAACACTTAAAGAGTACTCAGTATGTATTTGCCAATCTGTCCCAGGCCCCCTACATTCAAAACTCCTCCACAAGTCAAATTAGTGGATGATCACCCATAAATAGATAATTGTTACAACACAAGAGGCTAATAATTGAACATTAGTCATGCCTACTGAACAGAATGAGCATAGTTCATTACTTTCAAAATTTTGATTAGTGAATTAATACTAATGTCATAAAAACCCTCATAAATTTGTTTGACTTCTTTAAATATTGTTTGTATTCTGAATGAGGAAAAACATGCCAGTACAATTAATATATAAAAAATTTATTCCAATAAAGTTAACTTCAAATTTTCAATTTTCTTATCGTAGTGCAGAAAATAATGAAGGCTCGAAGAAGGCATAAAATTTTCATGAAGCCTAATATTAGTGAGAAAGTATGTACTCCTATATTTAAATGTGTCATTATTGCTGTCGTTATATGTAGCTAAAACAGGAAAATTTTGGCAAGCAACACCATGGTTTATATTCCCCAAAGACCATTTCTTGGCCCTCTATGGAGGTGGTGGAACTAGTAGGAAAAGAGGCCTTACTGGAACAAGTAATTGAAATGAGTCTTTTAATAGTCTCTCTCAAACACTGCAATTTCTGTCTCTGTCTCTGTCTCTCTCTGCTTCTTTCTTTCCCCTGTTGTGTGTGTGTGTGTGTGTGTGTGTGTGTGTGTGTGTGTGTGTGTGTGTGTGTGTGTGTGTGTGTGTGTGTTGTGTGTGTGTGTCTG
Source organism: Rattus rattus (assembly GCF_011064425.1). NCBI lineage: Eukaryota > Metazoa > Chordata > Mammalia > Rodentia > Muridae > Rattus > Rattus rattus. The sequence continues at coordinate 22,853,821 of NC_046162.1, forward strand.
TGTGTGTGCATGCGTGTGAGTGTGTGTGTGTGTGTGTGCGTGCATGTGTCTGTGAGTGTGTGAGTGTGTGTGTGTGTGTTTGTGTGTCTGTGTGTCTGTGTGTCTGTGTTGGTATGTGAAGGGTGCCTTTCTTTCTCTATGTCAATATGTACTCCTTTTATGTTGCTTAGCTTCAGGCCCCAAGGGTTAGATTAAAGTACTGTGGATTGCAGTGTCTAAAAACAGTGTGGAAGATAAAACTTTCTTCTTTTAAGGAAGGTAATTTGTCAGAGGAGTGGAAAACTAATGGAAACTTTGACACAACACAGGTTGTTAACACACAACTGATGTTTTGTTACTCCTCCATTCTCTGTCCCCATAGAACACCAGAACAGACCAAATACAGATTCCATCTAAGTATAGCTTGATAAGACACTTGATTCCTTTGAGGTTCTATGAGGAGCTAAGTTTCTCTGGTGTCTCTTCTGACTTGCGATTGCTTCTGCTTGTGTAACTTTAGCTAGGGAAGTTGTAGTTTCCCAGTGTTCTTAATCCTTGTGGATGGTATGAGTCTCCTTAGCCTACAGTTACATGAGTTTCTTTAGTCCTTTCCTGGAGGAGGTGTTTCTATTAGAAGAAAATTGCTACACATAGAAAAGTTCACATTTTCTCATGCGTTGTCATTTTGAACAGTAAAAATAAATTCAGTACTATGACCTTGGCCTTAGAGTTCCTGAGTTAAATACTTGAAATATGGTCTTGAAAATTGCAGGAAATGTGTTGCCTATGAGACCATAGATCTTATTTGAAATCGTTCAATGTTTCCAAACATTTTTATAATATTGATTAATACAAAAATCAATTTCCTGTAAGTTCTAAACCTTACTCTAAGTTTTCCTCCTCAATTCAGTAGGAATACATTAATCTTCACTTGATTCTACATATTATGAGTAAAAACTACTCATTACTTTTTTGCTTCCCCCCAAACACTTGCATGCAAACCAAATATGGCCAATATTCTCTATTTTTACCCATTATTTGAATGAAAAATATTTTATATTTAAATGAATAATGTATTAAATTTACTAAAAATTTTCAAACTTCTTTAAAATATTTATTTTGTGTGTAGTAAATAGCTATAGTAGACAATTTTATATATGTTCTTGGTGACAAATTCTAGAACTACTTTCGTGTATTATTTATTTTTTAATCTATTTTCTGTTCACCATTAATTCAAATAACTGTGGTAACATTTAACCCATCCAGTATCTACAAGTGGTTCAGATACAGACCCATAGACTCATGGGACATAGTGAGCTATCCTTTGATGATAATTAGAACTATGAAAATGTAATCTTTCCTTGCCAGACTGATCTATGATAGATGAAATCAGATCTACTAATGATTGCTTTTCCAGGAAACAATGTGGTATAGAAAGTAATCTTACTTAATGGAGGAAGATGAATTCTTGACAATAACTAGGTCCTGTTGAGAATGAGACCTGGTCTTGAAGTTTTCAACCATGTAGACAAATGTGTCTTTAGGCATTTGAATGTCTTAGAATGGTAGGTTGAGAAATATATATTATGAAACAACTTGGATGTAGTCTGTGAAATAATCATTGAGCTTCGTGTAGATTCCTGGACTTCAATTCTGTTTTGCCTCACTGTTACCAGACATGTTTCTTCTATTATCCATGTATTAGTATTTTATTAGATGAAATAAATGGCTATGAGCATTAAATCTGACCCACTTGGTTGAGAATGGAGCTATTTTGTGCAGCTTTAATAACTACAAGTCATGGAATGAATTGTTTAATCTCTCCATCACTGTACATATTTAGAATGCTGTACAAGATAGCTTCCCATGGGTAGACATCACAGGTATGCTCTAGGTCAAAATGGGCCTGTTGCTTATTGCTTTGTGTAAAGTTGCATAGTTGTACAATGACACACCATGTCTGGATGATAAATTGGAGGTTTCAATTGGGTCACAGAGATCAGAGTTTAAATTTCAGAATCTGACCTATATAGAGGAATTAGTTCAAAGTTCTTTCAATTTCAGTGAGATTACATAAAAGGTTAAAATGAAGACAGAAGTTAATTTCTATGTGACAGATTTCTCGGGGAAAACAGTGCTACCTCTCCTAGAATCCGTGGGGACTGGAGATAGTCAATGGTGTGAAAGCAATCAGAAGATGAAACGAAGTGCATCAGAGTCACTACATGGGAAGAGTTTGCTGTCTCACAAATCAACACAATTGGAAATGGACCACTTGGCTAGCGGGAAAGCAAAAATAAGCCAAAAACAGATAGTTTGCTACTGGTGTGAAATTTGCCAATTTCCCTGTGTTCACATGAATTTTCAGAGTAAATGTTGTTTATACATTTTCCATCGTAAGGTGTGCACCAGAGGATTGAAAGGGGGGAAAGAGAAAGGGTATGGCAAGCATATAGAAGAAGGTGGAGGAAGCAGAGAATGGTTGAGAATCTTGCCTTCTGGGAGAGTGAATTTCGAACATTCTCAACAGTGAGATGGGAGTGTTTCTGGCCAGGAAGCCAGAGGAACAGGGCAGCTGAGATTTCCAGTGGGATACACTGTCTGGGACACTCACTTGCATTTGCATTACAAGGCTGAGGAACCTGCAGAAATCCCACAAAGGGCTTTGTACTGCAGAACACTGAGAAATTAAATCCATTCTAAGACACCCTGGACAATTTAGATATTTCTGCTTTCTGATAGATCATTCCTTTACCTCCTTGACCTTAACCATGTCAGAAATTTGAGAAGCAAAATGAGATAAAAAGGAGGGCCATGTTCTTTTTCCTCAGCTCTTCACTGACAAAGTTCTGGGGCAAGAAAGAACACCATGATAACCACTTTGTAGCCATATAGAATTCACTTATCTTAATTTATACATAAATTTTAATTGTTGGCATTTCCCAATAAAAGCAGTTGAACGTGTCTGGGAAGTTCAGAAAAACCTAAAATCTGTCTATGTTTTCAAAAAGGGGAAAAAAGTCTTTCCTTTGTGAGAAAGTTTGTGGGGACCATGAGAAGAAAAGGAGGAGAAGGAAGATGAGGAAGAGGAGGAGGAGGAAGAGGAGGAGGAGGAAGAGGAGAGAAAGTTTTTAATTGCATGTGCTAGATCTGCTATTCTGTGTACTTCAACCCTGCCTAACCCAAAATATAACAACACAAAACAAAAAAACAACAGCAAACAAATTCCCATCTTAATATTGTAAATGAATAAGAAAAAGTTTAACAAAAATACAGATTCATGACTGTCCCCTTGATTATTCTTTGGTAAAATGTTTAGTGAATAAAATGTAGTGCTAACTGGTTTCTCTGGACGACAGAAGCTGCCAAATAGGCATCCCGTCCTTTTAGAACCATCTAGAAATGTTCTGGTTGATTCTAATGTTATTCTGGTGACTGGTATCATCTTCCACAGACCTCCTAGCAGCCATCTTACTTTCTTATTTTATTAGATATATTTCTTTACTTACATTTCGAACATTATTCCCCTTCCCAGTTTCTTGTCCAGAAGCCCCCATTCCCTCCCCCTCCCCCTCCCCCATATGGGTATTCCCCCTGTACATCCCCTTTATTGACCCCTCCCATATTTCCCTGCACTGGGGGTCCAACCTTGGCAGGATCAAGGCTTCCCCTTCCCCTGGTGCCCCAACATGGCTATTCTCTGCTACCTATGCAGTTGGAGCCCTGGATCAGTCCATGTATAGTCTTTTGGTAGTGGTTTAGTCTCTGGAAGCTCTGGTTGGTTGGCATTGTTGTTTTATGGGGTTGCTTTCAATGCTTAGAGAACTTGATGTTTCTTCACTGATGTGGAGATGCAAAGGCGTCCGCCTACCTAGCACAGAACTGATGAAGACAAAGGCCAATGACTAACTATTTATACCCATAGACATCAGTTTAGATACCTTTAAAAATTAATTTTATACAATGTGTTTTAATGATAATCATCCTTCAACTCTTTTATATCCACCCTCACTTTTACTACTATCCTACCACCTTTGTATTATCTTTTTTTTCTATCCCCTTTTACACTTTTCAAGTTCAATTTGTGTTACCCATATATTTAGATGTGTACTCTTTTACTTCATGTGGCCAGTCTACCAGGGAATACACTCTTAAAGGAAACTGACTTTTCTTTTCCTACTGTCTATTGTTGCCTCTAGTTCCTCAGTTAGGGGTGGCACCTTGTGCCCACATCCCTGTCCATGCTACAATTTTGTCTCCCTTGATACTGTGTCTTGAGTATGCTGTCACAGTCCTAGAGTGCTCATATTGATCTGTGCAAGTGCCCTGTTGTATCTGAAGAACCATCTTCCCTTGTAGGCATCATGATTTCCAGCTCATAGAATCTTTTGCCCTTCTGCAATGATCTCTTAGTCTTAGGGGGCTGGGATGTTCAGCATCCTTGTCCATCAAGGACAGGTATGCTAAAACTATTTTGAGATTTCATCTTACTCTTGTCAAAATGCCTAAGATTTAATAATAAAAAAGATGACAAATGCTGGTGTGGATTTGGAGAAAGAGGAATCTTTACACACAGGTGGTGGAAATAAATGTAACTCATCTGTGTAGAAAGACATCCTCAAAAAGCTAGAAAAAGATAATGATCCAGCTACCATTTTTTCTGTAGACTTCCAGTATCTATATCATGATCTAGAGATACCTGTCAGAAATGTTCTTTGCTGCTCAATTCCTCAGTTGGGGAATGAGTGGAAATATCCACCTAAGTGCCCATCAGTTGTTAAGTACATAATGAATATGTAATATATTTACATGATGCTATTTTAATCATCTCTAATTGCTGCTTTGTTCACTATAGCAAAGGATTGGCATCAACTTCATTGTGCAAAAACAGATGAATGGATAAAAAAAAATGTAAGGTACACCACACACACACACACACACACACACACACACACACACACACACACCCCTAAGCTCTGAAGTAAAATGAAGCTAGATTTTTTTCAGGAAAATCAGTTGACATAGAATCTATAGTAAGTCAGAAACTATCTCTCTATATATATATTTATATAGTCTCAGAAAGGAATAAATCACATTCTGCAGAATTTAAATAACACAATGTATATATGTACACAAATGTCAATGTGGATATAGTATAACAGGACTAAAAAAGAAGGAGAAAGTTTATAAGGAAAGGGACAGAATGCAGGTAATAGGTAAGTCCATAAAGCAAAATGTTATAATTTTCTGAGTTCTCACTCTGTCATGGATTATTTTGGTGTTTGATTATGGATAACTATATAAATTTAATGTGAAGCTTCACAGCTTCCATTTTAAATGCCAACTCTAACTGTGTATAAGTTTATTAACTAACATAGTCTTTGGGTATGGTCAACATTTGTTTATTTACAAGATTTTGAAATAGTAACAGAAAATAAGTTAATCCTGTGCTAACAGCAACAACATCAACAACAACAACAAAAGAAAAAGTAAAGAATAAAAGAAAGAAAACCCACAAAATTCTGAAATTCCCACCTAACTGTAAGGGAGCTAGAAATAATTCTGACTAAGATAACTTCGATCCAGAAAGACAAATGTCACATGTTCTTTTTCGTTTGTGCATATTAGATTTAAATCTTCAGATATGCATATATGTATGCTTCACTTAAAATTTCCATGGAGCTTAAAAATTAGTTGGGAACCATGGTGGAAGAGCTTCCGTGAAGAAGGGGAATGCTGTGTGTAACAGAACTCAGTGGTATAAAGTGTTAGGGATCAGGAAGGGTTAAATTAGAGATGGAGATGAGCTGGTGGAACTAACCTAAAAGTGAATATGGGGAGAGAGGAATAGCATGAAAGACCTTTGGAAAAGTCATACGATTATCCACTAACCTTCCTGTAACTTGACAATTATATACAGTTACATATATAGGTACATGTATACATATGTATAAATATAATATCTCTCAGCTGCCTTTGTTTTAAAATTAGGACATTTGAAAAAGATAATTTATCTCACATAGAGGTCAGTTTACATATAGTTACATATAACTATATAAAATTAAAGTCCAAGCTACAATGTAAATATATTTATTATATATAAATAATATAAATAATATACATATTAAATTGGAGTTATCTTCAATATTCAACATTCAAGGTAATAATATCCCTACTAGACACCAAAAGCTAACAAATACAACACCCAGTGTTCCGAATGGTTTCCTTTTTTGCGTTTTTTGCCACAGAGATCCCTAAGCATCATACACGACTGCCAGGACCACTGATACCCTGCAAGAACCTGATGGTAAAATCCTGTTTTCTGAAAACACCACACACTTGAGTCGTAGAACATGACAATATTAAGCAGGTACTGACTTTGATTCTTCATCCCATACTAGTTAGCTTTAATCGGGACAGAAGTCGCTCTGCACACTGTATGAGAAGGAAGGTAAGCATCAGTCTTACCCAGCTGTGAACCCTGAACGCTAGAATGATTGACTGCTCTGGCAAGACATGACCATTAGTGCAATAGTAGCACAAAAGCAGTAACCCACTGCTTTCTGATTGGATTAAGTACAGCTCTTTAAAAAATAGTAAGAAAGAAAAAGAAAAAAGGAAAAGAAAAAAAGAAAAAGAAAAGCTTAGCTGGCCGCAGTATAAGGGCCAACAACATGTGGCCACGAGGCTTAAAGGAGACCCTCTTGCTATAATTTTGCTAAATGGACATAGTATTTAAAAGATTTTTAAGAGGCTTTATAATTATATCCATAGGTTAATATGTCTCCCAACCCTCATCAGATAACCCTCATCTACTCACAGTTGATGGTGATTAACACATACAACTGGTCGAGATGCTGAGAACAAAGACCGCGACCTGCTTAACCCTAAGAGGGACATTTATATCACACAGATCTTCTCGCTATGATGAGCATTTAGTTGACAGGGATTATCATGATGAACACCGCACTCTTTAGTACAATGTGCTCTTCTAATGATATTAAAAATATTAATGACGTGTTTAACAAGTACATCACTAAAGGTAACTAACTGAATTAAACATTTCTGTTAAAAAGGAAGACAAAGTACTTTGGTCTGACTCTGTTGTCTTGACAGTCTGTAGAGTAACGGAAATACAGACTGTCAAGAAAACAAGGTTCTCATATTTAAAAAAGTAAAGAATAAAGTTACAAAAAAATAAAACTTTTACAACAGAATTCCTGACACATTATTGACACTCAATAATATGTACAGAATAATTAAATAAATTATCAGTAACCCTATAGCCCAGTAGTTTTAAATAGGTTCTAAATCTGATTTTTCCACATATTTATATAAACTGAGCATGCACAATGGCCAATGTTTGAAACATTCTAACAGCTTTTTCGAACTCTGTTAGACATAAAATAAGCCACACCATTTCGAGTACAACTAGATTTTGTTTTAACATGATTATTGTCTAACGTATAGACATAATTCTGCTCCCTCCCTAAATTCTGATACCTCTCAATCAGTCTCTGTGACCCAAGTTCTCCATCCTTAGCCAGCAGATGTGCTTTTCCTCACAATGAGTGGATTTGCATTAACATTTTCTTTACATTTATTTATCTATTCACTTAAAAATTTGTATGTGTGCACATGTGTGCATAGGCCGTGGAGTACATGTAAGACGATTGTTTCCTTCCTTCCACCTTTATATGGGTTCCGTGGATCAAACTCTGGTCATCACCTTTCTGCTTGAGTCATCCTAGCTGTCCTTGTTTTCAAAGTAGGAGATTTTAAAAAGTTAATTTATTTCATATAAAGGTCAGAAAACAGCTCCCTGTAGTTACAGGATGAAAAGAAACACACATCTTTCCTGCTGGTAGAAAATAACTGGGAAGCTTTGTGACTACCTGGATCTAGAAGAAAAGGCAGAAGAGTCCACCACCCAGGTGGGTCCAGGTTATTCACAAGTTTCTCTATCATGCAGTGGAGACACATCTTGCCCTGTGCCCAGGTTTACGTTAACTTGAATGGTTACAAAGATGAGACAATATGCACACAGCCCCTGTAGTTAATTCTTTCCCTGCTGTTTGTTGGGATAGAACAGAACTGAGCCCTTGGGCTTATACACAAGTTTCTCTATCCGTTAAGCCATCTTGCCCTACCCAGGTTTACGTTATTGAATGGTTAGAGGATGAGACACTGCACAGAGCTTTTGGTTGTTGATGGTCACCCTGGCTTCTTTCACTCCGCAGAATTCCTAGCCACCGAGTTGACCACACAGTTTTCTCTCTGTGTGCTTCAGTGGTCGGAACTGCAAAAGTATGCTCCACTGTACTTTCTCATTCACTCACTGATGGACTCTTAGGTTTGACTATTACAAACAAAGCTAACACGAGCATCTCTGCCTGGTTCTTTGTGTGGACTTCTAATCCTTTTCTCATGATAAATTTAATAATTGCAAGGGCTGGATTTTAAAACTAGTTTGGATTTACATTATAAGAAACTGGTAAGTTTTCTTCCTATCCATACGAAAACTTCTGTATCCTTGCCAACTCCTGGTGGTTGAGCATTGAGTTTTAGATTTTACACAGATACTGTTCAGCCTGTGTGCTTTTAATTTATGGTTTCCTCATGACAAATGAAGTATTAGCAAGAGAACTAACTTGTCTCCTAAGCTGAATTTTTATATACATAGCAACTATGGTTTAAGATCTATTCGATCCCTTTGCCTTTGTTTAGACTTGTATGGTTTTCTTATTCAGTTTTGATAGGTCCAAATATTGTTGATGTATGTCAGAAGTTCTTTGTATACATTTCACACAAATCTGTGGATATTCTTTTTATTTTCTGATGAACTTCTCTCAGATACTGAAAAAGATTCCCAAATATTTTTTTATTAAAATTAGTAGTGTAAGTAGACATTCTGTATTGAGAACATTTCAACCTCACATATTGGTCTACGTTGCCTCCTCGCCCTCACGTCCGTCCTCTCAACAAGTACAGGAACATGGAAGTTTGAGAATTAAAAATATCACCAGGAGTAGTGGAGCATGTCTTTAATCCCACTACTTGGGAAGCACTGTCAGACAGATCTCTGAGTTTGAGGCAAGTCTTATCTGTAGAGTGAGGTCCAGGCAGGTCAGGGATACACGGAGAAAGCCTGCATTGCAAATACATACATACATACATACATACATACATACATACATACATACATACATACATAATATATGCTTACTTCTTTATATCTGTTTTGAGGATAGTGATTCTAGTGACTAACAAATCATTTCCTAGAACATTAACATATTGTAATCCAGGCTTTTGAATTATATGTAGGCTCATAATTCACTTCACATTGATTTTTGCATATGGTATGAAGTGTGGGTCAGCATCACTTAGTGAAGGCACTGTGTCCACCACTTTAAATTGCGCTTTACACAAATCAGTTGCTCTCATACATTTGGTTCTATTTCTGGACACTATTGTTTTCATTATACATTTCTTATAATACCAACGCTATTTCATCTCAATTAGAAATTCATTAATGGTATTGGATCAAAAATATTTGGCCAATCCTCTGACTTTATTCCCTCTGACAATGGTGTTTTTTGCTTGCTCTTTTTCTATCTATCTATCTATCTATCTATCTATCTATCTATCTATCTATCTATCTATCTATCTATCATCTCTTTCTGTCTCTATCTCAGTCTCTCTGTCTCTCTCCCCATCTGTCTGTCTGTGTATAAGCAGCCATGCACATGACTGCATACATCTGTTATGCATTATGTGTGTACCAGCCCATGGAAGGTAGGGAACAATATCATGTGTGTTTCTCATTTGCACTCCATCTTACTTTTTAAAACAAGGTCTATCATAGAGCTAATTTCACTAATTTAGACAGGTTACTTGGCCAGCAAGCCACAATGATCCTTGTGGCTCTACCTCACAGAACTAAGCTTAGGGACATAGGCCACCATGGGCAGATTTTTCCATGGGCTCTCTGGATCTGCTCTCCGGTTTTCGTGCTTAGACTACAATCATGTCTAACTGAATCGTCTCCTGGCTGCTTGGAAGAATATTTTAACATCCCTTTAATAGACTTGGGTCTATTCATTTCTTGACTGAGAATACATTGTCCTGTTCAAAGAACAAGTCCATTTCATGTCCATCGTCCATTTAATAGATATAACATTATTCGTAATGCTTTCTATTATACATTTAATGCCTGGAGAATCTGTCATGCTGCCATTGTTCCTGATGCAGAAACAAGTGGACTACACGTTCTCTTCCTGCTCTTGCCTGTGGTGATCTCAGACAATTTGTTCAATTGATTAATTAATATTGTTTTTGTCTCTATCTTATTGTTTTCTACACTGAGCTTTTAATTTGCTTCTTCTTTTAATTTTTTTGGTGCATTTACCTTTCTCTTCTTTTTCTTGTTTCTCAATGTTGAAAGCAAGATGATTTGAGATCGTTTTTTCTTTGAAATCTTTGAAATTTATAGAATTTCCTCTCTGTGGACACTAAATAACTCTGATATGTTTGTTGCATTTCAGTTTTACTAAACTCGAACTTTGTTTCACTTTCCTTTTGATTTTCTCCTTGATTCATGGATTATACATGGCATGATATTAAATTTTCAAATATTTTGCAAATACAGATATTTTGAAAAATTAATATTTAGTTTATTCCCTTGTTTCATAATTCCTTTGTATCTTTTGGACATTTTTTTCAGTGAGACTTGTTTACAATTGTTAAGCTTTGTGGAAGACAAAAATCATCAGGTATACATATAAGGTACCAGCAGCGTGAGAGCCTGAGTCAGACTGAACTGTAGTTTGGGGCTGGTCTGAGTTACAGTGGGAGGTTGTATCAAAAAGTAAGATAATGTTAAAGGGAAGGGAGGAGTGGGAGGGAAAAAATCACAAGAAGTATTGAATGTGTTTTTATTGAGAACTGGATTTTTTGTAGCATTCAAATAAATAAAATGTTTTCTTTAATTTTTAAAATTATACTTCTCTCTGTATGTGAATGCATGTGTTTGTGCACACATGCTCATCAATATGTATGGTGTGACTTCTGTGTAGAAATCAGAAAAAAATGTGTGGGAGTCTGCAATTTGCTGTTCCTTTGACCATATGAATCCTGGGTATCAACTCACGTAGTCAGGTTTGTTAGCAAACATCCTACTGTTATCTACTTCACTGGCCTGTAAACAGTGTTTGCTCATTTTTCTACTTACTTATAAGAATCATTAGACTATTTTGAAATAGTCTAGTCTACTTGGTCCCATTAGTGAGTTTAGGATCTTTCTGCAAAAATATTCAGTGCTACATGACCTGTTCTGCACTGCAGAATTGTTGTGGAGAAGCTACCCACCATTTCAAACCCTAGATGCTCACCAGGGTTAATTTTTCTGATCCCTTAGTGTAGTTATTCCTCCAGCCTCAGGTAAGCTTGCCCATAACACTCAAGGCTGTCATAACAACAATCCAGAATGATCAAATTCACATCTACAGAACAGGCTTTGTATGATTGTCTTTAATGTTGTCTTCTGTTCAGTAAACTTGAATTAGATCCCTCTGAATTGTTGTCTACATTTCCAAATTTCAGAAGCTCATGCAGGAATTTTTTAGTTTTTTTCCTGTTCCATGGCAGGAAAAGTCACTCAATATAACCACTTGGGTAAAACGGGGCTCTCCTGGTTGTTACCATGAATCACTGGTCAGTTTATGGTGACATAAAATCAAGAGTTTTAAAGGCTACTAATTTAAATGTCCTTTTCATGTCATCAAGAAAGTGGCTTTGGTAGTTTTAAAACTTTGGATGGAAATCAGACTCCTTTCTGATGCCTCAGCATTTCGAATCTTTACCAAAAATATGACAAATATTTTCAAAATGCTCAGTTTACCTCTTGTTAACATTATGACTCTGGATGTGTTAGGATAAATCACGTTTGCCATCTGAACTGATGCCTTTTCCCTACATATACACTTGTTAAGCACATTTTTGAAAATAACACACTTGTGTTAAAGCAATAGGCTAGTATATAAACTAGAAAGAAAACCCTTGCCTTTAAGTTAAAATAATGTTGATAGGTACACAAGAATGTTTATGACAGCTATCAAATTCGCATGTGAATTATGTAAGTTAATCGATAACCATGTTGAAATGATTATATCTGAGATCGACATTGCTACAACTTTTTTTTTAACTCTCTGATATTGATCCAGGCATGTCCACTTTGTTGTAATCCTATATAATATCACGAATATCTGCAGCGTATCTGTGATTGGAAAGTAAACCCACCAAATTTCAAAAGCATTTTAATATCATATAAACAAGTATACCTTGTTCAAATTCTAGAAAGAATTTTTTTCTTAACACAGTTACCATACATGAGACACAAACATTCTAGTTTACCCTAGTTTTCTGAGATTGCAGCTATATACCTTGGATGATGTTAAGGATCATCTGAATGAAATCTAAAGCCACCAAAGCAATGGGCCTCCGGGCACCACGGTGGGAGGTTATTTTAGTTGTCATAGGTGATATGTAAAGTCTCCTTTTGTGTGTGAAACCATTCCGCATCTGGAATCCTGGACTACACAAGTGGATAAAAGGACCTGGACAGTTTTGTGCATTCATTACTACCTATAATATTAGTGGAAGTAACAGGATCAGTCCTTCAAGCTTCTGCCTCTACGACTACCCTGCAGTGATAGACAGTAATCTGGGAATCTGTCCCCAAATATAACCCCTTTCCTCTGAAGTGCCTTTACAAAGGTATCTTATTTCACCAACATCATCCTGAACCCATTAAAAGTGTATCTAGTTTCTTATGTTGCTAATTGTTTTGTTTCATTTGTAATGTGGTCTCATATTCTATAGCTTAGTTTGCCTCAAACTAAGAGTGACCCTGATCCTCTCTCAGGTTTTAAGTGCTGGGGCCTCAACGTTCATCATTCCATGCCTGGTGTATAATATTCTCGTATCATTTGAATGAATCTCTACCTTCATATGCTTTAGGTCTTTACATAATGCCTAATTTTATTTTTTACAATGAGTAATAATTTTTCTATCATCATACATTATATTATAAGTTTTACCAACATCCAAATTTCAGAGGGAAGAAGTGAAGAAAGGACTGGAATGGGAAGGCAACTGAAAGGAAAGAGAAACACAGAGAGGTATTGAAGCAGGAGTGCTGCAATTGGTATTATGCCTGGGAAGAAAGACTAAGCCCTTTACCTTCTGTAATGCATGTCTGATGTCTATTTTGTATGAGGTACATCTAACCAATCTATGTTCTCTGTCATTTTCTTATTTTGCCTCTTAGAACAATTAAGTGACTTTATCAAAGTATATTACCCATTTAGTTGCTCAAAGTCCAACCTCTATAGCCAATTTTTGCATCTCTCAGATGGATGAAACCCGTTTTTTAGAATCATATAAAAGGAGCTGTGTGATTACTTCAGATAGAAGCAATTTTGCCCTTTCACCATTCAGTACTAATGCTGTGGATGGATACCATCAAAGCTAGTTTCTTAGTCTGGAATTCTTTAATTCGCTTTACTAATTATTCTTTTTAAAAAAGAGAAAGAAAGAAGTAAAAAATAAAAGAAGAACGAACCAGCAGCCCACAAAAATGAAACTTAATTCACAAAAATATATATTGTCAACATTTGCCCATTTATTCTCATATTTTTCTTAGCTTCTTGAATTTTATTCTTCACTGCACCTCTTTCACTAAGCACAAACAATATGGTATTTCCTTCTTTGACAATTGTTTGGATATCGTTAAGTTTATATGCTAGTTTTCTCTTTTTCTTCTTAATGGATATACTGATACTCAGCTCAGGATACTCATTTGAGTAAATGCGAAGTATTTCATATGCAGTAACATTCAGTGTTACATGCTTTATTTTTCACTGTTATTATTTTCACATATTACTCTACTGCTCCTGCTTAAGCTCTTGATTATTATGGTACACTTCCCACCTAGAATGATTGCCAAAATTTTAGCTTAAATATAAGCTATACCTGACAATATAAGTCGTGTGAGTTATTGTATGTCAATGCTCATGTACGTTTCCTTCCAGACTACAGGTATTGTTCTCCATTGAACAATATCAATCTTCTCCTACATAAATTGATTGCAGAGTACATAAAGTACCATTCCTATCTTATCTCTCTAACAGAATTATTTTTTAATAAATTTGAATTTAATTTAGTTTTTCTTATTTAATTGAAAATAATGTTTTTCATACAATATATTCTGATTATTTTTACCCTCCACCAACTCTTCCCAAATTTACCCCTTACCTTCCCACCCTCCCAACACCATGCCCCCCTCTCTTAAAAAACAAACAAAACAACAACAAAACACAAGGCACACATACACACAAACCTCCAACAACAGCAGAAACCAAAATACACAAGCTAAAGAAGAATTAGACAAAAAAATACAGGACAAACAACAAATCACCAGCAGCAGCAGCAGCAACAACAACAACAACAACAACAACAACAACAACAACAACAACAACAACAACAACAACAACAGTCCAAACACAGCAAAATAAAGCAAAGCATCTATAACTATAAATACCATTGAGTTCAATTTGTGTTAATCAACTACTCCTGGGCATGGGGCTGACAACGATGTGTGGTTAACATAACCAATGAGACTCCATTGGAAAAAACTAAGGTTTCCATCTCTAGTCAATATCAATTGCAGATAATTTCCACTGTCCATCTCAGCATTGGGACTCGTGCAAGCCTCGTTCACGCTGCCACAGTCTCCCTACAGAATTTCTGAAAAACAAGGAGTCCTGTTTATTTTTACCTCAGCTATTGGCTGACATCAAGACTTTTTAATATATAATAGCATCAACAGCTTAAAGAAATATGTCTAGATGTATTACATATATTTTGTCTGTGTATATGTACACAGAGACACATGTACATATTATGTATATATACATACATATACACATATATCTATATGGAATTTTATATTTATATATCTTGGTCTTTAGAAACACTGTTTCATGTCTATTTTCAAGTTTGTTTCCTATGGGAGAAAATGTTAACATACAGTTTCTGTCTATTAATATACTTTATATTATACTATGACTAAACACATACATAACCTCCCAATGCAACTACCTATCCATCTGTCTGTCTACCTATCAATTAATGTTTTATGCTTTACTGCAAATAAATACCTCATTTGAGTCACCGTTAAGTGGATGACAACTGTAGCTAAGGTTGAGAAGTAGGCAGCAAATTTTAGCAAAAACATTAAATTGTAAGCAAGAAAAATCACCTCCAAGGCAGTGTGTGCATGTTTGTGCATGTGTATTGAATATGGTCACTCAATTACATGATATTTTACCATGATATCAAGGAGCTCACATCTATACTTGCTTCATATTTTGGGAATTACTCTACTAGGAAGACATAAAAAATATTAATAAACTGAAATTTTGTCTTACTCCCATCACTCAGTGTCACCTAAACAATGGCACAGATGTTTAATTGAGTCCCTCAGTTAATTAAGTACAATTTGAATATTTATATTTGCTTATGTTTTGAACCTATAACCCTAAGGAAGACATTGGAATTTCACAGTTTTAATGTACGGTCATACTTTTACTAAAGTGGTTTGCTAAGCTTTTCCTCCAATCAAACCACACAAACCTCACTTGGTCCCAATCTCTATTATACTTTTCTGGTCTAATATGATGTGTCCATATGAAACAAGCAAAATTCATTGTCATATTCCAGTCAGTGTAGATAAATACGTTTACCATATACTCATATATTTACAACCCAGACTTAAATCAGATTGGATTTTTCAATCCTTGGTGTTGAAGGCACTTTTAAAATATAAAAATAAATGACAATTGTTGATAATCATTAATGATAAATGACATTTAGATACTGAGATGTAACCCTCTCTGACTCAAGATGGTTTGTAACATGGGAAGCAACCTATTTTTCTCAATATATATGCTCAGCTCTTTATTCCTTAAAATACCCAAGTCACTCAGTCTTCTATACGGATGAATATAATACCAATTTTTCTTTGCCTCCTTCAATGTCTTCAGGGTCTCTACCTGATGTTCTTTAATTTCCTTACTGTTTGAGATTAAACAAATGATTGATTGAGATCCATCACTTCATCTATGACACGGCCATAATGCAAATATGATTCTGCGTTTTTAAAAACAAATATGAACCTTGTGTTTAGTCATGACTCAGCTACATTTATATTCTTTGAAAAAAGTTACTTTAACTGTTCCCTAATTAAAACTGAAAATTAATGACAGTTATTGATCACGTGTGACATTATTTGTGCTTATTATAATTACATTCTAGATAAATTCAATGTATGCATTGACCATATAAAAGAGACATATGTGTTTATAGGTTAAAAACACAGTAAGGGTTACTTTGTTTGTGAAGACAATTTTACTTAAAACTGATGATACTTTTCAAATTTTGTAAAATGTTCTTTTATACAGTCCAGTTAGATACTAGTACAAACTCATCAAATTGGTTTATTTCTGTAGATTAAAATACATCTCACATTTTAAGTGTACATTCATGCCTTCTAGAGTGGGGTGAGAAAAGAAACAATACAACAGAGAACAGATATAAAGAAGACATTTTAGGAAAGGGATGCTTTTGCTCTCAGAACATTTGCTAAGCAAAGAATGGCAGGGTGCCAATGTAGGATTGGACTCCTGGCATAGGTCTCTCAAACAATGCTAGCAGAAGAACACTGTGGGAAAATAATAACTTTGTCACCTTGAGACAAGAGACCTAGATGTGTGTATCCTGTTTATGGGGCATAACATTTGTACAATTGGAAAGACAGTAAGGAAGACGTTATAATCTAGCTGAAAAGTAGTAAACGTTGACAAGGACAAAAGCATGAGGAAGGTGGAAAATAAAAGGAGAGAGTTAGCATACCATCCTCAGTTCCTATACTCTGCTTCTCTGTGTGTACAAGAGGTGACTTTTGGAATAAATCTCAGCTGAAGTATTCAGACAATTTACTACTAGAATGCCAAAACCATGAGCATATAAAAGTTCAGCTACAATTCTGAATTGTTGACGTAGATGCTAGAGGTGGAACTGATTTGTGTTGACATTACAGAGCAGATGATTTGAGTACCAGGGTGTGGGTGTATGTGTGTACATGTGAACACAAAGGACTTGTTATAGCTCTATTTACCATCATAGACAGAGGCCAGCTTTTCTTTAATTGGAATCGTCCTCTCCACTATACAAATACAACCTCACAACTCTGAAACAGATTATGGCACTCAGCCATTGCTGGGTGGAGAGTTTCATGTTTCACTTTAAACACATGTATTTTCCTCTGGTTAGATTTAAAGTTCAAGGTTAATGTTGAGAGCTATAGATGTTTTCAAACCCATAACAACAACAACAACAACAACAACCACTTCATAGCTGACTGAGAAGACTAAGGTTCCATCTTGCACCTATCAGAATGGCTAACATCAACAATACAAGTGACAGCTCATTCTGACAATGTTGTGGAGCAAAGAGAAGACCCCTCAATTGATGGTGGGAGTGCAAACTTGTACAGTAGCTTTGAGAATTAATACTGCAGTTTCTCAGAAGATTAGGAATCCATCTACCCAAAGACATGGAAATACCACTTCATCCTATTTCAGTACACTTGCTCAACTATCTTCATAGCAGTTTATTCATAATACCCAGAAACTGGAAACAACTTTGATGTCCCTCAACTAAAGATTGGATAAAGGAAATATGGTACATTTACACAATGGAATTTTCAGCTATTAAAAGAAAACATCAGGAAATTTGCAGATAAATGGGTAGAACTAGAAAAAAATCTTGAGGAAGGTAACTTAGAATCAGAAAGACACATGTGCATGTACTCACTTATAAGTGGGTATTAGCAGTGATATAAAGAATAACTATGTTACAATCCCTGTGAACAAAGAGAGACTAAGTAACAAGGAGGGCTTAAGGAGGGAGCATGAACCTCCATGGGAAGGAAAAAGAGAAGAGATTTCACAGGTGGACTAGTGGCACAGACTGGGATCAAGAGGGACTAGGAGGTCAGAGGATTCAGGAGAGAGGAGGGAGAGAGAGAGAGAGAGAGAGAGAGAGAGAAGAGGAAGAGAGAGGAGAGGAGGAAAAGGAGGAAGAGGAGGAGGAGGGGAGGAAAAGAAAGAAGAGGAAGAGGAGGAAGAGGAGGAAGAGGAGGAGGAAGAGGAAGAAGGAGAAGAAGGAGGAGGAGGAGGAGGGGAGGAGGAGGAGGAGGAGGAAGAAGAAGAAGAAGAAGAAGAAGAAGAAGAAGAAGAAGAAGAAGAAGAAGAAGAAGAAGAAGAAGAAGAAGAAGAAGAAGAAGAAGAAGAAGAAGAAGAAGAAGAAGAAGAAGAAGAACTGGGAAGGATAACTAATATTGTGGGGGGGAATTTTCAGAAGTGAGGTAGAAAACTTGTCCAATAGAATCTCGCAGGAACCTATGAAGGTGACTTTACCTAAGACTCCTAGTAATGAGGGACAACAAACCTGAATTTGAGAATCTCCTTTGACTATACAAGAATTCCAATGGAAAAATTGGCTCATAGAGGCTGAATTGACAACCAGGGACCCTGCATGTGTCTGACTTAGGCTTCCTTTATTTAAGTTGTGATTATTTAGCTTGGTCTTCTTTTAGGAATCCTAAAAGTGGGACTGGGGTCTGTCTCTGACTGTTTTGCCTGCTTTTGGAATTCAACCTCTTGCTGGATTGCCTTTTCCACTCTTAGTAAGAGCGGTAATTTCTTATTGCAATATCATGTTTGGCTGATATCCCTGGAAGTCTCTCTTTAGCAAGGGGAGGAGGAGTGGATTAGTGGTAGAGGGTAGGCAAGGGGGAGGTCCCCAGGTGAGACAAAGGAGGGAAAACTATGGTAGGGATGTTATATATGAGAGAATATTAAAACACTAAAAATAAAAAAAGAGAGGCTGAGCAAACGCTTGATGAAGTGGTAAAGAAGTTAATATGCTGATTATTTGCTAAAACAAAACAAAAACAACTTTCAAAAGCTGAATATGAATATCACTCCCTTCTCTGACTTGAAGAAACAATCTTTTAGGGTTTTTTTCTCCTGCAAAACAGATATATTATATTCCTCATGGAGTTGTTAATATAATTAAATGTGAAGCCACTTAATATTTGGTAAATAAGGTTCAATGAAATCATCTCACCTAGAAGGGGAGATGTTGTAATAAAAAAGTAAGATTTCCCAAAATGAAACTTTTTATTGCACCCTGACTGTGTTGATCCTGAAATTTCCCAAAATGATGGCATAATTTGTGATAGTGGGAAACTGTAATTAAAATAATTAATTTAATACATAAAACTAATCATAACATTTTGTTCCTAATATTCTCTTCCTCTCTCATGGGTGTATGTTTGTGTGTGTGTGTGTCTGTCTGTGTGTGTGTGTGTGTGTGTGTGTGTGTGTGTGTGTGTGTGTGTGTGTTATTTTCACAATCTTTAGTTTGCCTTGCAGAATTTAGAACAATGTAACTGTCTTCAGGTTTCCATCTGTGCCCAGAGCTGGGGCTGTCCCACAGCTCTTGGACACAAAACCTGGCAGCAGATAGCTTGTCTACCAGGAGCACTCTCCCTTCTAAGACCACAGCCCATAGGTAGAACCCCACTTTTCCTCCACTGTCTATGCAAAGAGAGACCCCCCAGGAGTACACAGGACTTGGGAGCTGCAAGGCACCCTGGGACAAGACCCTTCTGGTTTCCATCTGCCCCCAGAGCTGGGGCTGTTCCACACCCTTAGACATAAAACCTGCCTGTAGAGAGCTGGACTACCAGGAGCACTCTCTCCCCTAAGCCTGCAAACCACAGGTGGGACCCCATTTTCTCTCCATTGACTGTCCAAGGAGAAACACACCTGGAGCACTTGAGGCTTAGGAGCCTCAAGGCAGTCTAGGACAGGATCCTTCATGTTTCCATCTATTCCCAGAGCTAGGGTGTTCCACAGCTCTGACCTGAGAGAACTGATCTCCCAGGAGTACTCTCACTCCTAAGATCACAGGCTCACAGACTCATAGGCCAACTAACATCAGAGATAACCAGATCGTGAGAGGCAAGCATGAGAACCTAAGCAACAGAAACAAAGACTACTTGGCATCATCACAATCCAGTTCTCCCACCACAGGAAATACTGGATATCCCGAACAACAGAAAAGCAAGATTTGGATCTAAAATCACATATCATGATCAAGATAGAGGACTTTAAGAAAGTCATTAAGAAGGACACAGGTAAAGAAGTAGAAGCCCTTAAAGAAGAAACACAAAAAAAAAATGCCTAAACGAATTATGGGAAAACACAACCAAACAAGTGAAGAAATTGAACAAAACCATCCAAGATCTAATATGAAAATAGAAACAATAAAGAAATTACAAAGGGAGACAACCCTGGAGATAGAAAACCAAGGAAAGAGATCAACAGCCATAAACACAAGCATCAACAACAGAATATGAGAGATTGAAGAGAGAAGCTCAGGGGCAGAAGATACCATAGACAACATTGACATAATAGTCAAAGAAAATACAAAGTAAAAAGTTCCTAACCCAAAACATCCAGGAAATCCAGGACACAATGAGAAGATCAAACCTAAGGATAATAGGTATAGAAGAGAGTGAAGATTCCCAACTTCTTTAAGTAAATATCTTTAACAAAATTATAGAAGAAAACTTCCCTAACCTAAAGAAAAAGATGAACATAGAAGAAACCTATAGCACTCCAAACAGATTGGACCAGAAAAGAAATTCCCCCATCACATAATAGTCAAGACACAAAATATACAAAACAAAGAAAGAATATTAAAATCAGTAAGGGAAAAAGGTCAAGTGACGTATAAAGGCAGAGCTAACAGAATTATACCAGACTTCTCAACAGAGACTATGGAAGTCAGAAGATTCTAGGCAGATATCATACAGACCCTAAGATGAGGATGCTTGAACCCAACCCTTGGACTGAACAAGGGGACCCCAATTGATGAGTTAGAGAAAAGACTGAAGGATCTGAAGGGGTTTGCAACCCCATAGGGAAAACCATAATACCAACCAAGCCGACCCCATCAGAGCTCCCATGGACTAAACCACCAAACATTTAGTACACATTGAGGGAATCTATGACTCCAGCCACATATGTAGCAGAGTATGGCATTGTCCAGCATCTATAAGAGGAAAAGCCCTTGGTCCTGTGAAGGCTGATTTTCCCAATGTAGGGGAATGCCAGGGCATTGAGGTGGGAATGGGTGGGCGGGAGTGGGAGCATCCTCATAGAAGCAGGGGCAGGGAAGACGGGTATAGGAGATGGAGGAAAGGCGATAATATTTGAAATGTCAATACATAAAATATCCACAAAAAATAAAATTAAAAAGAAATTAAAAAAAGAAAAGAAAAGAACAATGTAGCAACAATTACAACAATGTAACAACCTAGAGAAAGATGGGACTTAGAAATAAATTTACAAAAAATTCTACTTCAACAATATCTCTGATTTCTTGTCACTATCTCCATAGCCATTTCCCTAGTCTCTACACCACAATCACTAGCCTAAACATTTACTACTGCTTGAATCCTAAATCCCACAGTTCTGCTGTTAAGTCCTACTGTACCTATGGATCTTGTCCATCTGTACCTATGGATCTGCTCTCACCACCCCCTTCCTGCTTGGGGGATTTCAGAAATAGTATCTAAGTTCAGCATCAGGAATTCATGTGTGTGGCACATGTAAATTCATCTGTTGGAAATGGGAGCTTGGAATATGTAATCTGTCTTTCCTTCCACACTGGGCAGTAGTTTGATAAGGATTCTCTCTCCTTCCTAGTGCATAGCTTCTGTTTCAAGCAGCACTTCTTTAACTGTAGTTATCCTCGGGATCCTGAAAGTTCTTTGCCTGCCACTCCAGGGTGTTACTATATTAAGGATTTTAGAATCTTGTGTTGTATCTTGGCACCAGTAGTCATGTCAAGTCTGCCCGTTAATTAATTTTAATTGCCATTTACATTCTGCTAGACCCTAACTAATATATATCTCACTCCTATCCATCTACAAGATTAAAAAAATTATCAACATCTACTCATTATACATACGGTTGGGTTTCATAAAGATAATTTTGTTCAAATATGTCCTGCACTCTGGCAGTACTCCTTTCTTGTCTAATTGTCCCCTGAGAGAAAGTAAAATATAAGGATGCCACTGATAAGATACTTAGCTAAGGACATTATATATCCCCTCCCCCCTGTCTTCCCTAGCCACTAATCTCCCTATCTCTTCAAATCCACCTACTGCTTTCACATCCTACTTCTCCATTTCTATTTCTGTACACTCTATGGTGCCTACACCAGAGAAAACATAGTCTATTTGTTTTTCTGCTCTCATTTATTATACTTAGTGCAATGATCTTCAGTTGCTGTCATTTTGAAGTGAAAAACATAACTGTGGTATTCACTGTTATATTATAAACCACACTATGTACCCTCACAGTCTTTTTTGTTTTTTATACATGGTTCTCATGATCTATTCTAGGGTGGCCTCCTACTCCAGATCCTTGTTCCAGCCACCCACATCCTGAGATTACAGGTATCCACTGTCACTCTCAGCTACCAAATGACATATGCAAAAAATAGAATCAGGCCTTATAGCTTTCCTCTATGGTACATAGTTGACGTAGACCCTCGCTAGACCTTCTCTACTTATGTGCTTCTCAGTCCTGTCTTCGCTTCAGTTTTTAATTGCTAGTCTGCTGTGTTAGGTTAAATGCATATCCTCCGTGTCTACCTACGTTCCTATCACATCTCAGAGATTCAGGAAGGATGTGTATTCTTACAATAGAGCATTTTATAATTGAGAATTTATGTTCCATTTTCCACTGTTAATTCATTGATGTTTATATTCTCATTTTATCGTTTATATGTATTTTATCCTAATATTTTTTCTTTTGATAATAGTGAGGTACTATTTCCATTAGAACTGCTAAACGTATTTGTAAGTGGTGTAGGTGTGCACATGGTACTCATGAGCCCAGCTCTCTTGTAATTTAGACATTACTCCACTGTTCACACACTAGAGTTGAGGGTAATCATAACTTTTACATTGCCATATATTCTTCCAAAAAGATATTAGCCAGTTAGGTCAAGAGTTGTACAATAGTCAAATATGGTTGTCTCCTCTCCAGTTCTAAGACTCAAGTTCAAATTTATCCCAGTGTACTGGTATGAAGAACTGACAGGTGGTAGAGTTTCAGGAGTGATTAGATCATTGGGCTAAAAGCCTTTTTCCAAAGATAGAGTTAATTACCACTGAATAAGGTTACTCATTAATCAAATGTTATAAAAGAATGACTAACTTTCTCAGTTCACCCTTGCTTTTACTGAGATACGGCTAGTTGCCTTTATGCCTTTTTAATGTTATCTGATTTATTTCATGGTTCTTGTCAGATGTTTTGGCCTGATCTTGACCTCTGGACCTATGAGATAATTTAACTCTATTCATTTATAAATAATCATGATTCAAGCAACATGCAATATCTACCGATGATAGAAAATAGCCTACATAAGCTATGGTTGCCTTTGTCCTAGCAATATCTAGAAAATATGACAATATGATAAAGGATAATTCTTTGGTTCTCTCTATTTTTGTCTATCCTTTCTTCCCTAGAATTTAAGACAATTCTGGAATTTCCGCTTATCCCTCACTATCATTCTCAATCTTGTGGTTGTGGTAATGGAAATTTAAAACTCTAGTCAGAATCTTCTCTGCTGAGCATGTTAACACATTCCTACAATCACAGCATTCGGGAGACTAACCCAGGAGAAACACTGTGAGTTCAAGGTCAGTCTGGACTACAAAGTTAGGACCTGAGACTTTGTTTCAGGATCTCAAAGAAAAGAAAAGGTGGTGTTACTCTTTGTCTAGAACGCTTGCCTTAGACTGTACTGATTTTGTGTAATTCTATTAATATGCTCTTTTAAAGCAAGTTGCATTTAATATTGAAGTATCAAATATCTGTCATTTACAAATTGAAAATACAGAATGATGGAAATTTAAAAATCTACTCCACCCACAAACATTCAATAATTTCATCATAATAACATGCCCATCATTTCTCTTTGCGTGTTTTATGTATAATCAAGATAATACAAAAGTTATACTTCATATTCCTAAAATAACATCTCTTTATGCCTACAAAATAGCACATTAGACTGTATCAGTTATATCTAATTCCCTGTAAGACAATTTTAATTTGAAAAGATTAATTTTGACAGCTAAATAATGAAATTCATGTAGTTTTTCAGTCAGTAATTTCTAACACTGAATTCTATTGTGAACAATCTGACAAATTATTTCATACTGTATTTAAAGAGTTGGTATTATAAACAAATTAATAACATGAAAATGAAGGATTATATCTGACTGAAAGAAAGATACAAAATGAAAAGTAGCTTAAAAATAAAGATAATCAATTTTATCTTCTATTGTAAAATTTTCTATTGTCCTAATTTTACTAAATAACATTAGGAAAACATATAGAACAATTTTACGGGCAAGACACAAAATTCTTGCCCGAAATACACATCCTGTGTAATAGACCTAAGAAAGCAACTATTTTTGTACATGAAAGCCACTCAGAGAGAGTAGGAGTAAGAAAGTGAGGTTTCAGCCCAAGATACTTGAATATAGAACCAACTGGATTGTTGCATTCATTTTAAAATTACATGTTATTTACTTACTTGTGTGGTGTGTGTGTGTGTGTGTGTGTGTGTGTGTGTGTGTGTGTGTGTGTGTGCGTGCGTCTATATAGGTCAGACGGCACCATACAGAAGTCAGTTCTCACCCTCCACAGTGAGGGTTCCCTGGTTTGAATTGAGGTTATCTGGCTTGGTGGAAATGGCCTTATTACATGAGCATCTCAGAGTCGACTGTACTCATGACTTTGTCACCTTCTTTTAACACACTGAGCATTTCCCCCTATTGTTTCAGTCTCCATTTTTGTGATATGGGAAATAAAAGACAATGTCAAGGTCATCGTCATCTAAACAGTGTGACTATCTAGCATCACACCTAGCATGTTAGGAATTCTCAGTAAATGGTGACTATTGTTCATGCTCACTATAGACTTAATCCCATGAGAAAAATTAGCGAGACTATTTATGAACCCATTATTATGATAATTCTAGTAAACATTACTGAGAATGATTAGCACAGGGGCGAGGCATATGGAGATAAAAGGCGGCCATTGAAATCAATCCCACCGAAGCAAATGCTGGAGTTAGTTACATAGGAAATTAAGGGATAAGAACATGGCTGACTTGAGACTGACCTTTTGTCTAAAAGAATACATCATGTTGATGTATGTTCAGCAAATAGTGCAGCAATCTGTGAGCTTAAACTCTCAGAACTGTTAAGAAGTTCTTAAGATTATTCTCTTGCAGCTCTAGAATTATGTGAAAGAAATATTTTTAATTTATTCTGTTCTCATAATATAAGATCCCAACCACAGTTTCCACTCTCTCCACTTCTCTCAATCCCATCTCCTCTCTTTCCTAGATCCACTCTTTCTCCATTTCCCTTTAGAAAATATCAGGCCTCCCCGAGATATGGTATACCAAATATGGTATAACAAGATACAATAAGACTAGGCACAAAATCCTCGTATCAGGCAAGGCTGGGCAAAGCCATCCAGTAAGAGAGCAGACAAAAGCGTCAGAAGAACATCCACTTCCACTGTTAGTACCACAAAAACAAGTACCAAGGTGATAACAATGACACAGATGCAGAAGACCTTGCACAAACACATGTAGGTTCTATGATTGCTGTTCTAGTCTCTGGGAGCTCCTATGAGCTCAGTGGAGCCTGTTGTGTAGATGTTTGATGTGTAAATGCAAGCGCATTTGTGGTGGTTTGAATAACAATGCCCCCATAGGCTCATATATATTTGAATATTGGTTCCACTTGGTAGAACTGTTTGGGAAGGATTTGAAGGAGTGTCCTATGTTAGAGGAGTTGTGTAACTGGGAGTTTTGAGGTTTTAAAAAGCAAGGCTCTTTTCAGTTAACCGTTTTTCTCTTTCTGTTGTGTCTGTAGATCAAATGTGAGCTCTCAGCTACT
The DNA here is from genome assembly GCF_011064425.1 of Rattus rattus. Taxonomy (NCBI): domain Eukaryota; kingdom Metazoa; phylum Chordata; class Mammalia; order Rodentia; family Muridae; genus Rattus; species Rattus rattus. Next base: position 22,879,985 of record NC_046162.1, read on the forward strand.
GCTCCAATTCCATGTCTGCTTGCCTACTGCCATTCTTCTTCCATGATGGTGTTAGGTTCTATCTAGAACTATAAAAAGTAAGACAACATGGAAAAATGAATGTACTTTAGCTCATTCTAACATGATTAAAAGTTGTTCTCTAAACAAGAAAAATCTATTTCATATATTTTGAGGTTACACACAGAATAGAGGAATGTAAGTATAGGTACATGCAGAAACAAAAAGAGAGAAGGGGATCCCTTCTTCTGGAGTTACAAGTTGATTTGAGACACTAGATATGGGTGCTGGGAACAAATTTTCAGTCCTATATATGAGTAATTGGTGCTCTTAACTGCTGAGCCATCTCTCCACAACTGATAGTTTTCTTTTCTTTTTAAATTGGTTAATTTACTTATTTACATTTCAAATGTTATCTCCCTTTCTGGTTTCTCCTCCTCAAACCCCTTACCCCATCCCCTCTCCCACTGTTTCTATGAGGGTGCTCCCTCACCCACCCACCCATTCCTGCCTCACTGCTCTAGCATTCCCATAAGCTGGGGCATCAGACATCCACTGGACCAAGGGCCTCCTCTCCCATAGATGCTAGATCAGATAGTCCTCTGCTATATAAGTAGCTGGAGCTGTGTGTCCCTCCACGTGTACTCTTTGGTTGGTGGTTTAGTCCCTGGGAGGTTGGGGAGTGAGGAGATGAAGGAATGTGCAACCTCATAGGAAGAACAACAATATCAACCAACGAGATCCCCCAGACCTCCCAAGGATAATTTTCTTTTGATGGGAACTGCTATATTCTGTTTTGGAAAGGTGAGCACTATCTAGGTAGCTTTCTTGGTGGGGTTTGTTTTATCTTACAAATCAAGCATCACATCAGGACATGGAGCCTGTTTTGTAGGAAAGGAGCCATATACTCAAATCACTACTGTCAATGTCACAGTATGAAAGCAGTCAGTTCTGAAGCCTACTAGCAACAATCCTGTTCTCTTCTACCTGTGAAGTAGGAGCGTGGAGACTGTCATTCATGATATGCTAAACAGCTAATGCATTCTTAATTCTCTTTGCAAGAAAAGTAGTGGCATATTTGTTACAGATATTCATGCCCAAGGGAATGATACAGTTTCTTAGTGAGTTTTGATTTTTAAATAGAAGGAGATTTGTCAGATAGCATTTGGTAAAGGGGAAACATAATGTGGTGTTTGCTGGGTTTTGAAAAAGGTATAAGAATATATCAGGTAAATGCATCAGGTAAATAATTCTCTCTTGGACATCATGGATATTGATGTTTGACATTTAATTTTGGAAATAGATAGTAAGAAAATAATTCACGTATGTGTTTCTTCATTAAGACCACAGTGGGGCTTCAGAGATGTCTCCATGGACTAAGGCACTAGTGACCAATACCAAGGATCTGAGTTCCATCCCAGGTACCCACATAGCAGAGGACAACCTGTCCTCTGATTTCCACACATGTAGTGGCACCATGTGGGCCCATGTGAACCATCCCCCTCCACACCTCAAATAAAAAGAATGATCATAATAGTTCCATCAGTCTTTCCAAAGGACAAAAGGACCTTTGGAAAAAAGCACATGGATTCTGTTTATGAAATAGACTCAATAACCTGACCAGCTCATAACTTAGACATAACCACTATTGAGACTTTCTTAAGGCTGGTGGCTGGCAATGGCCACATCCACAGGATCTCTTTCCTGCTTTCCTAAAACACACAAGCCAGAGAATCACTGTCTGAGATACATACTAGAGCATCATTGTCTATGATGCACTCTGATGAACTCCTTTTGAACTACTGAACTCCTCTCACTTTGTCTAGATTTACAGACCAGAAGATGCTCCTATGGAATATATTTCTGCCAACTTCAGCTGCAGTGGATCTAAGAAACCACAGTATATCATTACAAAGTGTAAAGAGAATTAAATGTAGTTCTCTAATCTAAGACTTGGTTACAATTTTATACTTAACTACAAGATCACAACCTTGGAGTATTAGGAGGATAGGTATGATTTTTATCACTTACTCTTTATGTTTCTAGATTTCTCCTCATTTCTGAATTTTCTTCAGAGCTGTTTTCTGTGTTCAGAAGTCTGGACATCTCCTCCAGTCTAAAGATACTTCCAATCATGCTGCTGTTTCAAGTTTTTTGTTTTGCAAAGATTGTAAGAACTAGAGATCTGGGAGCTTGTTCTGAGACTGTGTCTCCTATTAACATCAGAAGCTTCATCCTTAAAGTCTCACCAACATTACTGCTCAGACATAATCTGAACAAAAATTGCACCAATAGACATTCCAAACTAGCTAGGCAGAAGCCCATATGGCCTCAACCCTACAGACAGAACTATAGCGATGCTGAGGAATTCTAAGAGGGGGAGAGGTGGTTTTCCCCAAGGAAGAGTACATCAATTTATTCCAGAATTAAATGTAAATCCCTGAAAACATATATTCAGGCAATATTATATGAACTGAAAAGGTTATATTTAGGGATATATATGTGTATACATATAAATATATGCCTGGAATAACAATCAGTACAAAAAGAGATCATAACAGGAGCATGTGGTCCTCTGAAATAGTCTCTCCAGCAGCTGACTCAGACAGATACAGTCATTCACAACCAGAGGTTGAAGTTTGAGGACTCTTATGGAAGAATGGGGGAAGGATTGAGGGCCTTGAAGGGTGTTGGAACTCCACCAGAACACTAACAGAGTCAACTTGGACCACTGGGCCTCAAATAGCATACATGGGCTGGACCTATGCCTCACCACACATATATAGTAAATGTGTAACTTGTTCACATGAAACCTAAACTACTAAAATGGGGGCTATCCTAAAAGCAGTGCCTGTACATGGAATATGTTCTTTTATCTGAGCTGACCTTTCTGGCCTCAGTGGGAAAGTGCCTAGCTGTACAGAGATTTAAAATGCCAGGACAGGCAGATACTCAGGGGGGCCCCATTTGCTCAGAGGAGAAGAGGATGGGGAAATGGTGAGATTGGGTGAGATTTGTGGGAGTGAGACAGTGAGCTGATTGTAGAGAGAATTAGTAAAACTAAAATGAAAAAAAAAGAGGTCATGTGTTTGAAGAAGAGCAGGAATGGGTATATGTGAGAGTTTAGAGGGAGGAAATGGAAGGGAGAAATGTGATTGTACTAGAATTTCAAAGTTTAAAAGAAAAATTTAAGTAAGTAAAAAGACAATAGTAACCCTCAAATAGTAGCACAAATCTTTAAAAAAAAAAACTGATGTAGAAATATCACAGACTTAAAAGTCAAGTGTCATGTAATGTACCACTTGTAATATCACCTCAAAGTACCAAAAAAAAAAAGGATGATCAGCTGATCACCTTGATTCATTAGGATTAAAGGGAAAGAAAAGCAAATGGAAAGAAAAAGAGTGAGGTAAAACAACATAAAAGAAGGGAAATATTTAGTGCTCAATTTGTGTATTTCATCTCATCTCTGAATTATGACTATGCTAAGAGTTTCTGCAGACATGTAATGCGAAAGGCAAATGCTCCTAAAAATTTTTTTCTGTTTCCTCTCATCATTAAAAGACTTTCATTATCAGTCTCTAGTTTGATTTACATAGTCACTGAGTGTGAAGAAGACAAAAAGCATGTGAAATAGTCATTCAGGGGAATAACAATGGTAGGCAGAAATAGAGAAAGTCACTACACACAAGTTGTGTTAGGATATATGAGAAAATCATCTCTGAAGTGAGAGGATTTCAGAAAGGAAATAGAGATACACTAGGACAGGTTAAGAATTTGCACAACCCATAATGATGACCTTTAGATGTTGGCTCTGTCACTAAAGGACTGAGACTTTCAGGAACATGTATTCATGTTATGCACTTTTTTTTTTTTTTGGGGGTCTTTTTTTCGGAGCTGGGGACCAAACCCAGGGCCTTGTGCTTCCTAGGCAAGTGCTCTACCACTGAGCTAAATCCCCAACCCCCATGTTATGCACTTTTAATTTGATACTTCTATAATAAGGTTTAATGTCCCAGCCTGCAGGGAAGTCGGCGGAGGTTGGGGACCACCTAGGAGAGAATGGGAGACAAGAGACACAAAGAAGGATGCCAAGACTAGAGTCTGATTAAGGCAACAAATTTATTTTTTCCCAATGGTGAATTTTTACCATAGCAGGGGTAACAGAAGGAGGGGGAAGTGGGAAACATTTATGCAGGCCAAGGACACTGCTCCTGTGGTCAGGCAATCGACTGACATCAACAGAATGTCAGAAAGGTCACAAGTTTGTCATATCATTAGGCATCCTGACGACAGCTGTAGATTAGCCTTCTACAGCTGACTGGGGATTTTCCATGAACCCAGTCATACTTAACTCTAACTATAATATTAACATCAATAATGGAGGGTTTAAGGGCATCACTCCCAACCATTTAACCCAAAAGAGCTTTTTCATGATTCAATGAGAAAATAATGAATAAAGAACATTCAACTTTCTGAATTGAAACACATGTTTATATACATGTCAGATGCTGCTTTTTAATTTTACATAACATACTTTATTTTGTAATTGTATGTGCATGATTGTCTAAGTCAGACCCCAATTGTTGTCGTTCTTTGTTATTCCCTGCATTTATTTTTCTATCAATGTGAAAATCACCATGACCAACCTATAAAAGAAAGCAGTTGGGGGCTTGTTTACAGTTTCAGAGTGTTAGCCCACAAAAAACATAGTGGTAAACATGGCAGAAGGCCCTCTTATACCTAAGATGAAAGTCAAAGGGAGCAAGACTGAGTCTGATATAGGCTTTTGAAATCTCAAAATCCACCCATAGTGCCCCACCTCTATTAACAAGGTTCCACCTTTCAAAATAGTCTAACAAACAAGTCGTCTAATATCCAAGTCTATGGGGGCCATTCTCAGTAAAACCACTACACCAGTGGATCTCAACCAGGGGATCATAACCTCTTTGGGAGTCAAACAGACCTCTAAGGAGGTTCACATATTAGATATCCTATAAATCAACTACTTACGTTACTATTCATAACAATAGCGAATTTACAGTTATTACAGTAGCAATGAATTTTATGGTTGGAGTGACCACAACAGGAGAAATTGCATTAAAGGGTCACAGTGTTGAGGCTGAGAATCATTGCAGTACATTATCTCAGTGTCTGAGACAAAGCTTTTCACTGAACCTAGAGCTCCCCAGATTTTGTGTTCTTTACTCTCCCTATCCAGTCCACTGCTCTGCATACTACATGCATAACACTATTTCCTGGCTTTTACATGGGTACCAGAGATCTAAACTAAGGTCTTTAGTCTAGTATAACAAGCCTTTTATCCACTGACTCTTGTCTCCAGCCCATTCTTTAACATACCTTAAAGTCTTATATTATCCTTTTCTTTGACATTTTTGTGTCATGTTTTTATCATTATCATTATTTTGACAATTTCAAGTATCTATAAAATACATTCTGATTATTCTTATTCCCTAACTTCTCCAGTCTTCCTCCTATGTTTGTTAACCCCACTTTTCTGAACAAGTCTTTATCATGTTGACACATAATTGTTTTGTTTTGTTTTGTTTTGTTTTGATGGGTACTGTGTCTTAGTTACTTTTTTTATTGCTGTAACAAAACATCATAAATGAGGAAATTCATTAAAGGTGTTCGATTTAACTTAAAGTTTCAGAGTCCATGCCAGTAAAGTACAGAACCAGCTGAGAGCTCACATCTTGACCCTCCATCATTAGATAGTTAGATAGACACTGGGAATCATTTGATTCTTTTGAAGTTTCAAAGCCTGCCTCCAATGACATTACTCTTCCAACAATGTCTCACCTTCCAATTCCTCCCAAACAACTCCACCCACTGGGAACCAAGAATTTATAAACATATGAGGCTTGTTGGGAGGCAGCGGGGGTAGGGGATCATTCTCATTCAAACCACCACAAATTGTCTGTGTAACATTAGGTTGGGCATCTGGAACCTCGTGGTATAGTAGGCTCACCCACGTATACACAGATGAAGACAATGACTCAACTTCCCCCAAAGCCCACCAGTAGCCATGTGCAGTCCCAGAAGAGGCAGCCTTAACTGCTATGGAACCATTATTGCAAGGTTTGTGTCAGACTCAGAATATAGCGTGTCATTGTCCTTCTTTTCCTCGAACTCAACCACTTTATGGAAGCAGTCGTTTATTTCTCCTTGTATAATTATATGGCCCATTTCTTGGTCAACTAGGACAAAGACAATCATTTTAATATCCAGTATTTAAAAAGCAGGCAATGAAAATCTTAGTCTCCTCCCTATTCTGCTCAACTTTTCAGCAAATGTTCATATTATACCCATCACCTGATTTATTATTATTGGTGTTATTATTAATCATTTATTTACTTTCCACCTTTCCTTTCCTTCAAGTTCCTCACTCACTCACTTCTCCCACACATCCATGCTTCATCTGTTTGTCCTCAAAAAAGAGGAAGTCTTCAATGGATATCAACCAGCCTTGGCATATCAAGTGGCAGTAAGATTAGGTGCTTCTTCTACTGTGGTTACAAGAGGCAGCCGAGTTAGGGGAAAGGGATCCTGTGGTAAACAGTATATCAGAAGACAGCCCTGGCTCTCTCTTTAGGAATTCCACATAAAGATCCAGCTGTATAACTGTTACATATGCACAGAGGGCCTCAGTCCATCCCATCCATGCTCTCTGGTTGGAAGTTCTGTCTCTATGAGGTTAGTTGATTCTGTACATTTTCTTGTGATATATTTGAGTTCTCTGTTTCCTTCACTCCTTCCTCTCCCTCTTCCACAGGATTCTCCAAGCTCCACATTACATTTGGCTGTGGGTTTCTACATCTGTTTCCATCAGTTTCTTGCAAAGCCTATATAATGACAGTTATACTAGACTCATGTCTACAAGTATAGTTGACTATCATTAATAGTGTCAGGGATTGGCTCCCTCAAATGGAGTGGATCTCAAGTTGAGCCAGCCATTGGTTGGCCCTCTCTGAAGTGGAAGTTTCTGGTTTTGTCTTGCTGAGGCTGACTCAAGTAGTGTTTTGCTGAGGCAAGACCTCTGGGAATATATGTAATCATGTCATGTTTGGAGAGAGTATAAGTAGAACTCAATAGCAATGAGGGGGGAGTTTCAATAGCTAGCTTTGCAGTACTTCATTGTTATGGCAACTAAGCTGATCTTCACTTCAATTAGAGAGGCATGACAGAGAACTTCTACCGGATGTTCTAGTCACTCTCACTCACTTGTGCCCATTCAGTGGAGGCCTGGCTGTTTCTACTGGATTGTATCATAGCTGTTGATTTGTTTGGTATCCTGACAATACTGAATTGGACTACTGATATTCTGAAAAGCAGAGATTGGAATAGCCCCCAAAGAACTACTTCTAAACAGGTTCACATGTTTTTGTCCTATTTACCATATTTCCCCTACCTTTAGATGACAAACTAGAATGAAGGTTGAAGACTTTATTTAGATCCCTTATTAAAAGTAGGTTTTAAAAATATCTAAGCCTAAAAATAATCTAAGCTTATACCTTCCTCCAATTCTCCTCCATCTTTTAACCCATGTACCTCTGTAGGCAGAACAAGTTGAGTCAAAGTTTTTATTGCTGGATTGGTGTCCTTGTCCCTCAACTTAAAGTCTTGCCTGGTTATAGAAGATGAATAGTTCTAGCTCCATATCCCTCATTACTAGAAGTCTTGGCTATGGTCATCCTCATAGATTCCTGAGAGTTTCTATTGTCCTAGGTTTCTACCTCACGCCAGAGATGCTTTGCAATCCAATTATCTTTTCCAGTATTATCTCCCTCCATCCTCTTTGCACCTCATCCCTCCAGCCCCCCTCCTCACCCCTACCTCGTGAAGTCCTCTCCTTCCATCCACCCCTGATGATGTCTAATTTATTTTTCATTGCAGTGAGATTCCCCTCGTCATCCTTTCTTGTTACTTAGCTTCTTTGGTTCTGTGGTTTGTAGCATGCATAGTCTGCACTATATGACTGATATCCACTTATTTTTATCCTAGTATAAGTCTACTCTGGTTATTTATCAACTTAACCTATAAATTACCTCCTAGAGAGAACCGTTTGTCCTCCATACCATGTGTGGTAAAGAATCTTATTTTATTGCCTTTGAAGGAAACTTCACCATTTTGCATAATTTACAAGGAAATTATCATTTATCAAGTACTGTCATTGCTTATCATTTTAAAAACTGTATGCTTACAGTGTGTTTTGGTTGCTGAGTGTAGGACTGCCCACTGCTGGCTGGTCTGCTCAACCTCTAAGTCAAGTCAGTTCTTTACTTCCTCTGAACCTTTTGCCAAAGTTTAGTAACTAGAAAGTCCCCCACTGTGTAGTGTCTCCCATACAGAGAAATTACTGCTACAGTTGGCCCACAACCAGAATTAAAACATTTATGTAGCTTAATATTTAAACATAAACTGTTTAAATAAATATTAAATCTGTAATAGAAACATCATCTATTAATAAGCCAGGAATAAAATTTTTGTATTTATCCTTGAGTAATGATTTTTAAAATATTGGACTTTATCTGAAAATACACAGACTCTAATTTAAATTAATTGAAAAGTAGCATTTATCCTTCTGAAATCTGATATAAAATTTTATTCGCCAAAAAATATTTATGGAGTTCTATTAATGGGTATGTTGCTCCAATTCTAGATCCACCTTGCTGTTTTTATTTGTTTGTTTGGTTTGGTTTTTGGAGACAGGGTTACTCTGTTTAGCCTTGCCTGTCCTAGAAATCACTTTGTAGACCAGGCTGGCCTCATACTGATAGACATTAAAGGCATGTGCCATTAGTGTTCTACCCACCTTGTTTTATAAACACAAGAAAGCTAGAAAATACATACAAAACTTAATTAAACAAAATTGGCTAATAAATGTGTGGTACCTAAAAGAGCAAAAATGGGAGAATGTAGAATGGCAACATTTCTCAGTGGTCAGGGACTCTTGCCCATGGATCTGATGATGACAACAGAGAAAAAGCTATTGAGGTGTTTTCTGACCTTCTTTATACTTCTACACTTACACATGACATGTATACCTGCACACACATGCACACACACACACACACACACACACACACACACACACACACACACAGAGGTAACCAAATAAAGAAATGAATAAATAGTTTGCAAATTGGATAAGATATTTTCCAAAATGACCCCAGACTTGTTTAAAAATTAATCATCAATCGTCGTCGTCGTCATCATCATCATCATCATCATCATCATCATCTGTTTGGAAATTATTGTACAAGTGTGTGAGTACCAGAGAAAGTGAGAGGCATTGCAACACTTGGAGCTAGAGTTACAAAAAAACAGTTGTGAGCTGCTCAACCTGAGTGCTGGGACTCCAGCTCTGGTCCTTTGCAAGAGTAATATATGCTCTTAACTGCTAAGAGTCCAACACCCCAATCCAGATTCTACCTGAAGAAATTCTCAGAAGAAAGTGTAAAAAGTGTTTTAGGGAAGACAGGATGACGGGAGGGAGGCATGTAGGTTACTAAAGCAGATTACTGATGGGGAGGCTGATTGTGAGTGATCTGTAAAGGTAAGTTCCTTGTATCTGTGGCCACCAATGGAATATGAGTTGACAGTGTGCAGGAAGCTGTTGGAGAGGTAACAGTAAATGGTTTCTAGACCTCATTGTGCTCCAGGAGATATGAAGGCACCAAGTAGGATCATCTGAGAGACATTAACCATAAAACAAAGGCATAGACTTAATACAGAGAAGAATGTCTCAGAAGTAATTCAAAAACCACTGACTCCTTTTAGTTCAAGAATAGCTAAGATTGGAATACAGGAGAAAAGAAAACAAAGGGAACAAAAGTATGAAGGATAGAGGGGATAAAGGAATGGAGACAAGGAAAGAAGGAGAGAGGCAAAAAGAGGCAAGAAGGAAGGCAAGCCTCAAATAAACCAAACTACCTTAAATTTGTGTCCATGAGCTAAATCAAACTCTATCCCTCAAAAGGGAAGACTGCAAAATTCTGATACTAACAATGATAACAGCATTTAAAATGTCATACACACACACTCACACACATACTGTATGAGGAGAGAGTTATTATGTCACCTAAGCCAGAGAAACTTGGGAGAAATTATATAAACATCACTGATAAGCATAGAAAAAGGATCTTAGGAAAATACTAATGAACTGAATTCACCAATATAAAAACAAGAAGAAACCACAATTGAGATTCATCTCAGAAAAGCACATGTGCCAACCACATTAGCTCCACTTTAAGATTAGGAAACAGACAAGGAGGTCTCTTAACTACTTGTAATCAGCATTATATTCGAGTTTCCAGCAAGTGTAATGAGGCAATAAGAAGAATGGCTATGCAAATTCGAAAGGATTAATGTATGTATCTTTATTCCCAAATGGCATTATTATGTGCATAGATAACCATGAGGATTCTATATCAAAACTATTATAACCAGTCCATTAAGTATGATGTCAACTATAATAGTTTAACAGTTTGAAGAAATTCTTTGGCATTTCTACCTTTTGAAAGTTTTTTTTTTCCTCAAATAAGTTTGAAATTTTGGAACTGGCTATTCTGGACAAATGAAATTATTGAATAATTATATTCTAATGGTATAATGGGTTATAATGCTTTTCTAAATGTTAAAAAAATCTTTGAACTTCTGAGACTATTCTTAATAGGATGGGGCTTGTGACAGTTTCCAAAGTAATTCAAAAACTAGGCATGCTGTCAACAAGCGATGCTGCTGTCACTGTCTTCTAATAAGTAAGGGTAAATCAGCCTCCACAGCCATTCCACATGTGAAAATTAGCCTAAAATATCTACCAACCCTAAATTGAAAAAATGAGGATCTTTGAAGAAGTGTTCATGAAAACCAGCATGAGTCTGAGATTTTTTTAAAAGATAGAAACCCCAAAAGTATTAATCATAAAAAGAAAAATTGATAACGAGAGATTTAACAGAATCAATGTTCTTCCTTTTTGAAAGACATTGTTCAAAATAGAAAGCCAAGCAAAATATAAGGCAAAAATGCAATCTATATGTCTGAAGAACCGTGTGTCTATATATGTATGTAATAACAGATTCTCTATATATGGATATACATAATATACACACATATATAGATAGTAGATTCTTCCACCTTTTCAAAATACAAATAACAAGGATTATTTTTGTTCTCACACTTGACAAAAATGCAGAAACGATTAAGGAATGCATCTAAAATGTCTCAAAAATTTAAAACATCCATCGGATTCAAACTGCATCTAAAATGAGCTATCACTGCGCACCCCAGAGTGGAGTCAACATTTCAAAACATAGCACCAGATGTTAGCAAGGTTACAGAGCGCATGAACTATTATGTAATAGCTGATGGAAATTGGAAATGGGACAATAATTTTAGAGAGCGATTTCACAGTTTTTCCTAAAAAATAAAGTTGAATGGAGACCAAATACATAACTGAGCAATTTCAGAAAGAAACAAATTAAGCACAACAGACTGATAGCACATGTCTACCAGGAGAATGGCACATGGGTGTTTTGATTCATAATATCAGAAATTGCAAACAACCGTAGCGCTTATAAACAGGAGTGCAAACTGTACTATGCGGCACATCCCCACCGTAGAACATTTTTGAGAACACAAGGCAATGGTGTGGATGAGTCACAACGCTGGGTTAACATAGTCAAATCAAGTCTGAGGTGCACATTTCTATTTCTAGAGAATTCCATAATAAATTAAACTAATTTATATCGGCAGAAAGTAGATCAATGGCTGTCTGGGACATAGGATGGACATGAAATTGACTGTGAAGGGAAAGAATATTTTATGGTAATGGAAATACTTTATATCTTTACTTTCATATTAGTTGAATGTGTATGCATTTATTAACATTGATACTTCAAAGTGGATTCATTTTTACCAGATCTAAATTATTTCATAATAAATCCAACAGATTTACACACAAGGGATGAATACATGCATAGGCAAGAATAAGATAAAATTTTGCACATGATAGTTCTTTTACCTCTATCCCAGCCAACTTCTATCTCTTGATTCCATTCAGGTGAAGTTAATTTTCTGTTTATTTTACATAAAGTTTATACATCTCGCATATTAGGAAATGAATAAAGAAAAACTTATGTGAGACCACAATATGAGTATGTTTCAGACTTTTTTCAGGCATTTTTGAAAGATGAAATTTAACCTTAGTAGCAATCTAGCATTCTTCTAGAAACATGTCCTATTTCTTTCTCCTTGTAATTACTAACTTCTATTTTCTAGATATTGTGGCAACTGTTAGCCTCCTTAAAGGTCTCTTTTCAGTATCTGTATGAATTGCTTTATTCATTCCCCAGGCCCTTCTTCATCCTCGTCACTGGAGTTCAGTGACCTCTCAGGAGCATGGGTGGCCTGTCGGGGAGCTGGTTTTAAAAGAATTCATGGGTCGCTTTTTGTCAGGCATTCTCCAAGCTTCCTAACAGCATTTTATAAGATGCTCTGTGACCTTGACAAAACTTGCTTACGACTTACCACCCAAACCACGGATCTATTCACTGCTGTGTTGTGTCTGTAAACACTGGTCTACTTCTGTCTCCTCATGTACTTGAACTCTGCATTTTTACCTCAGCTGTGTTTGCTTCTTTTCAAAGGCCAGAGTATGAACTGTCTGCCACACTTTCCCTTCTCCATAACCTTTCAGGCTTCTTGTTGTTGGCCTTCTTTTGGTTGATTCCTGATGAGCATCCAAGAATCACCCAATGATGCTGCAGAAAAGTGCATCTACTCTTTTCCTTGTAAAAGCCCTAATTTTACTTCATTGTAATGACCAGAGGGATAAAATTTGAGGACATTATGAAATGTAAACTTCTTAAAGGCTTTCCACTACCAATTTTTTTTCTTCGTTAAAAAGTGTCGCAGCTCAGTCTCATTTGGTCCGATCCTATAAAGTGAGAAATTGTATCCTATAAGAAATTTCTTTAACTTAGAGCAACACAAGAGAGTGACCAGACAAAGCACATTAAAAACTGGAAAAATACCCTCTCGGTTGGCTTTATTGAGAAAAAAATTACTACATTAAAATGTAGCTAACAATTAAGAATTAGGTAATGTTCATTAGACATAAACTTAACAAAAATGTCTTCTAAGGTGTGGCAACAGAGCACAGGAATAGTTTTCAAGTAAAGGGTATAATAATAAGAAATTTTATATTACATTATATTTCCATTTTTTATTTTTTATTTGTTGTTTTCTACAGTCCATATTGTATCCCCTTCCCAGTCTACTCCTTGCCTGCTCCACATTCCATACTTTCTCCCCCCATCTCTACCTTTCCGACCTCCCCACCTTACCCCGTTCCCTGGAGCTTCAAGTCTTCTGAGGGTCAGGTGCATCTTCTCTGACTGAGTCCAAACCTGGCAGTCCTCTGCTGTATATGTGTTGGAACCTTCGAATCAGCTGGTGTATGTTGCCTGGTTGGTGGCTCAGTGTCTGGGAGATCTTGGAGGTCCAGGTTAGCTGAGACTGCTGGTCCTCCTACAGGGTTGCCCTCCTCCTCAGCTTCTTCTAATGTTTCCCTAATTCAACCACAGGGGTCACCAGCTTCTGTCCATTGGTTGAGTGTAAATATCTGCACCAGACCTTTTCAGCTGCTTGATGGCTCTTTTAGAGGGCAGTCCCGACAGGTCTCTTTTTGTGAGCATCCCATAGTCTCAGTAATAGTGTCAGGCCTTGGAGCCTCCCCTTGAGCTGAATCCCAATTTGGACCTCTAGCTGGAATTCCTTTTCCTCAGGCTCTTCTCCATTTTTGTCCCTGCAGTTCTTTCAGGAACAATTATGGGTCAGAGTTTTTGACTGTGGGATGGCAACCCCATCCCTCACTTGATGCCTTTTCTTTCTACTGGAGGTGGGCTCTACAAATTCCCTCTACCCACTATAGAACATTGCATCTAAGGTTCCTCCTTTTGAGTCCCGAGAGTCTCTCACCTCCCCGGTCTCTGGTACATTCTGGAGGGTCCTCCCAACTTCAACCTCCAGAGGTTTCCTATTTCCATTCTTTTTGCTGGGCCTCAGGGCTTCAGTCCTGTTCACCTCACCCAATACCTGATCATGCTCTTCTACTTTCTCACCCATGTCCCTCCCTCCCTCACCACTACTTTGATTTCTTATGGTGCTATTGTTTATTTTAATTTGCTTTACTTTTGAAAATATTTGTGCAAACTGAGCTTACAATAAATAACTTAAAAACAATAAATATACATAGTAGCTGCCTTGTAGAACAGGGGAACAAGTCCCTCTTCATTACCTGTTTCATAGTCGCTATCACACATTTTGTGTCCTACAAATGGGAATTTGACCTAGAATAACTGTCATTATTCTCTGGACTATGACTGTCTTTGCATTTCTTTGTGTGGCATAAAAGTTCAATAAACATGTGTTGAATAAATGAGTGAGGGGCATGAATCATCCCTATGAAAGATGCCTATTGTCACATCTGGAAGATGCAAGGACATCATTTCAATTCTTTTAACATCTTTTTCCTATCTATGGGGAGATATAATCTTAGGATAAAGTAACCTCTGACCTCTCCTCTCTCTCTTCTCCTCCCCTCCCTTCTCTTCTCTGTGTTCCTCTCTGCTCCTCCCATCTCCTCTCCTCTCTCGCCTCTCCTCTCCTTTTCTTTCTTTCTTTCTCTCAACCGCTTTCTTATTTCTCTCTCTATCTCTGTGTATCTGTGTCTCTGTCTCTCTGTCTCTCCATGTCTCTTTCTCTCTCTGGTGTGTGTGTGTGTGTGTGTGTGTGTGTGTGTGTGTGTATGTGTGTGTGTGTGTATGTGTGTGTGTGTTTGCCCACTAATATCAGAAAGGGGGAGGATCAGATCTTCTGTAGTCGGAAATTCAGGTGGTTGTGAGATATTTGAAATGAGTCCTGGGAATGAAGCTGTGATCCTCTGCAAGCCCAGCAGTACCTGCAATGATTGAGCCATACATATTACCAACTCAACACAATCTTTTCTACAACAGACAATAGAAGTGTTCAAGCTCTTAGGGAATTAAGAAGTCTTTGTGCATTTTCCCTCCTCAAGGAGTGTCAGGGGAATTCTGGGTGATTCATAATATATAGAACACATCAGAAATCAAAGGTCACAGATGAAAAGGCGCCATGATGAGAGCTAAACTTGCTTTGTTCTGTTTTTAGGAATGTACAAATACTTTTTGTTAGTTAAAGATATTCCCACTTGTCGTCAAGTAGAATAGAAATGCAGTGTTCATGGTGTTTTCTGAGACCAAGCTAGTTTGGATCATCTGAGCTTTGTATAACATCTGGGACATAAAGCCTAGAGAACAGAATGGTTTTGCATATTCGTTTCCCTTACTGTGCATATCATTTCTGCATTGGTATAACAGAACCCCATATACAGGGGAATTTATAAAATAAGATGCATGTCTAATAGTTCAAGAGGCTGCGGATCCTCAGATCAAGATGTTTGTGCTCATATTTGTGGGGTCACTGTGATAATTCATCTCAAGGCGATATAGGAGGGCAGAACAGTTAAGAGAACAGAGTAACAGACGGCAGACTCACTTTTTTAAGAAGTTTATTTTTCCTATAACTGGTGGACTTCCATGATAGGAACATTAGTCCATTCACAAGCACAGTGCTCAGGCCTAATCACATGGCCCACTGGAAGTGTGAGAGAATTATTAGTTCACTGAATAATTAAAATCATGAAGTTGGCTGGGTGCCAAAGGTCATATACTGAACCCCACACATGGTTTCTTATATTCTCAAGAATATTTGGTTCACATTTGATTTTTAAAGGCAACTGCCTACCTACTAGCAAATTGATTGGAAATTTATCTTAGTGATAACCTATTACATTTATCTTGGCTTCAAATTTTCTGGTACTTGAAAAACTGTTATATTTTGAGTAAACCAGTTTGTAGGCTGTAGAATGCATAATTGGTAATGTTTCTACTTTGATTTTTCTCTCTGGGTGAGGAGGTAACTCCTTAATTCAAATACAAACTCCTAAAATGTTAACAGGTGGGATAATTCCAGAAAGAGACAGATGCACACTTGGATTGCGAGGCAACACAAAACCAAGTTCAGGTACTGATGCTGTGAGAGATCCATTCAAGTAGGGTGAAGTGGATGTATTGAAACCTCCCACATCTGATCTACTATTGTGGATGACTCTGATCTTTCCAAGGCACCTAAAATACACATATACTTCCTGAATGGCAACACCATTCTCCATTAGTACCACAAATTAGGAACTTGCTCTGACATTCTAACTTTTGTTTTTTAAGGATAGTATGGGTTTTGTATTTTGCTTTCTTTATTTTGAGTCACTGAATTCTTCATTTATAGTGTTTCAAGGGTAAAGGGTTGAGAATCCTTCTTTATTTTTAGGAAGTCCTAGGCAATTATAATATAAACTTTGGAGAGAGTTATCCATCCGCACTCTTTATTCCTCTGTTCTCTGTTGAATGTGGATAAAGCAAAGAGTAAAACACATCTACCAAAATCCAGCTTTATTTTAAAACCAGTTGCTTGATTGATCTATCTGACTTTGACAGTGACATCTAAAGGTTTCTATCTTCCCATGAATTCCTATCATCTTTATCCAGGTAGGTTTCACAATTAGAAAATAAATAAATAAAAAGATCCTAGCAGATATCAGTCAATCTAGTTTGCAAGTTCATCTCTGTTGAGCAGTGAGCAGATCTCTTTTCCTGTCAATTGCCTTTTGTAACCCCCAAAAAAGAAAGTTTCTGACTGACACAGAGGAGAATTTCTTTACATTCGATTCTCAGTATCCAAGGGGCTCTGGGACTTGAGACTATCAAATTAGTGTCAATTTGAGGCATCTCCGAGAGAGGAAAGGAAAAAGAAAAAACCTGAAGATTACCTGACTTCGTCTTCTATGTGGTCTATTGCTAACATCCAATCATAGCGGCTGTCAGTCACAGAGAAGGGCATTATATTGCAATGACTGGGTATCTCTTTAATTATAGAAATAAATAAGTCCAGCTCCCCTAGCTCTCTTCTTAACAGCAGTAGCCCATGAAATGGAAGCTTTGAATTTAAAGCACGGTGCAGCAGAAGCTGGAGCAGTTTCTCCTGGTTTCTTTTCTGATTGTCTGACCAGAATATTTCCTTACAGACTGAGGAAGTGGATGAGGGCTGGAAGCATTTTTCCTCAGCTTCAATAGCAGTGAGCTGCATTCCCTCCCCCTTCTCTGGCTTTGTGCAGGTGAATGGCCTTAGAAACTGATGATCTTTTCTTAAAGACATAAATGGCTTTTCCAATTCTCCTCAACAAATGAAAACATTTAGAGTTTGAGTGATCACGGAGCCACCAAGCGGGTGATGGTATTCTCTTTGAATGACAGAAACATTTATTCCTTGTTTTGAGCATTCTAAAAACTACTTAGTGAGGATGCAGAAGGGCACAGATGTGGAAGATTTATATTCAAGGAAACTTTGTGAACTTTAATATTTCCTAAGAGCATATGAAGTCATTAACCTTGTGTTTTTCACTATAAAATGTTGTTATTAGCAAACATTAATGTTATTGATATACCAAGAATGTGTACTGCTACACTCTTGCCATACTATGCACAAAAGTTTGAAGGCTATAAAGGTCAATCATGTACTCACTTTATTTAGAAAATTTCGTGATCAATCACGCAAATAAGTAAACAACAAATCAAAATAGTGATGATTGTATAGAGAGGCAGACATAGATATTGCCTGCTAGAAGTTCAGAAGCATGAGGAAAAACGTATCTCTAGATATCATATTGAAAGAATTCACTGATGTGGCATTTACTCTGCCCATTCGGAGGGCAAGAATGGTTTATATAGATAAAAATGGGGTGGTGGTCACCTTGAGACTGGAGAGAGAATAAGAATTTCTATGAAAAAGCAAGATAGGTGTATTGTAGAGGGCCAGAGAAGTGTTTGTCACAAGGTAGAGCATGAACAGCTGGAGAACTTTGAATACTGGGGTAGAGACTTTGGGGGACGTTTTGTCTCCTTGAATAAATGAAAACCATGAATAATGTGAGGACAAAGAAGAAATGTCATACTAGGAGGGTTTAAAGAATGGTCTAGTCATTGTTTTGCTTTCCAAAAGATAAACAATCTGGACTGGCATGATAGTTCACTCAGTAAAGTGTTTGTGTTGTGGACAACATAGGAAACTAAGTTTGATTCCCAGAAACCATACGAAAGAGCAGGGCAAGGGGACATGTATTTGTAACCCCAGATTTGGGGAGGCAGAGATCTAGTAATCACTGGCTAGTCCCTAGCCTACTTAAAAGCGACTCAGATCAGAGATGGCAGGAACTACATCAAAGGTGTGCTTTGTCCTCTACACACGTGCAAATATATATTTACCTGACATAAAAGTAGCTTTTATTTCCTTAGATGTAATTGTCTTCTTGGAGGCTTACTGCTGAATATGCAAACTTTTTCCAGCTCTTTCTGAATTCTTTCTGGCTGGTTCAACTCAGCTGTTCTGGCCAAAACTGCCTGATTCAAGCTGGCTTCTCTCAGCTTCTCCTTGAATTGCTCTGCGTCACCTCAAAACCACTCTGTCAATCTGTCCTAATCTTCTAGCTCCTGGCCATTCTCTGGCTCATTCTGTCTTCCCCTGCAACCTGTCTCTATAAACTGTTGAAGGAAAACTGCCTCTTCTGTCTCTGTCTCTTTCTATCTCCTCTGTCTCTCTGTGTGTATGTACTTGTGTGTGTGTGCATGAGTGTGTGTGTGTGTGTGTGTGTGTGTGAGAGAGAGAGAGAGAGAAGAGAGAGAGAGAGAGAGAGGAGAGAGAGAGAGAGAAACTTTCTGTGTGCTACTTTCTTAAGTCTTCTCTTTCCTGTGCTGTTCTTGTGAGTTGGGCATTTCCTATAGTGACTCATTCTGTCAAGTCCTTCTCTGATTCATCACCTTATCTGCTCCTCAATTAGCCATCACTTCTAAAGATGGCAGCATCCTTCTGCAAACCAAAATTCGCTTTCATTGCTTGGAATTCCAAGTATGTACTAAAGGCATGTCTGCCTCTCAGTTGGATCATGGCTAGCATGTCTGTGGATGTGATCCCTTGCCAGAACATCCACGTGACTGAATTAAAATTCCTCTACAACCTGCACATACCAGAAAATGCTTATACTCACTAGAGGACACTCTTCCTATGCAGAACATACATACAATAAAATAAGCAGAAATCTCCCAGGAAAATACAGGTATTTATAGAGTGTTATAGAATCAGATATAATATAATAGTATTTTACTATTGTCTTTAATATACTACATAATGTTCACATTTTGGCATTATATTAGCATATATATATATTTCCTTCTTCAAGGATGAAGATGTTTGAGAATCATCCCCACCCCAATTTCCTGTTGCGTGCTGTGGACCAGTGGTAGAGTGATCACTTCATTGAAATGAGGGTAACTGCATAGACAATTTTGTAAAGCAAATATATATGAATTTATAATACATGTATGATTATTTAATTGTAAAACACATATATGTAATTTTCTATTTCATACTTCATTAGCTTTTTGTCACGGCCCTCTGTTTATGAGGTCTCAGGAAACATTTAAGTGGTGTGCACAAGAAGGAAAAATATTTATACTAGAGACTCCTACTACCCTACTGCTCAGGGCTAACTTCATAGACCTTAGTATGCTATTTAAAGCACATCCTACACAGGTAAGGGTCTCTGCTTCAGATATAGGCAAATCCAGCTCAGCGGTGAACATGCCATTGATTTCCCAGGCTCAGACCATTCTATTCAGTACCCTTCTCTAACACTCAAATCCTAAATCCAATCAATACCAACATTACATAATAATGCCTCTGACCTTTTTTTGTTAGCAGAGACTTTCCACACTAACAACCCCATGCTTTTCTGAGGAATAAGCATTTTTTTCGTTCCTAAAATGATTCATTAATAACTTAGATAATTTATACCCCTTTACTGCTTCTATTATAGACAAATGGATTTTAAACTTGCTTTTCTCAGTAGATGACCAAGAAATTAAGAAATACTTACTCATGCCCTGTGCACCACATCTTATTCCAGGTAATATATGACTTTTTTTTTTTACTTAGCAAAATAAGTGACTGCAAGTAAGATAAATACTCTGGATACAAATGTTTGTTTATGTAGAGAGGAACACAGAAGAATGTATATTAAGTGAGACCTTATTATATTATTTTTTCAACTAATTTTGGTAGAATCTAGGAAATGCATGAATATCCCCCAAAAGGCTCCCTTCTTTTTAATTAAAGGCATTTAGGATTTGTGTCTACAGTGCATGTGCTTATGTTCTAATAAATGCTGAACTGATAATGTGCAAAGCTCCTAGAATCTGGAGGGATTATGTAGGAACTGTCATTCAGGCAGAAAATTTTATCTAAATTCTAAAAGATTAAAAAAGTTGCAAAATGACAGGAAGTTTAATATTATTATTATGATGTTGCTATTCTCTGGTTGTCTTTTATTTGTTATTAAAAAGATTTCCACAGAAAATTCCTCTTAGTTAGCTAAAACAAATGACTCTGTTATCAGTTACATGAATGAAAACAAACAAAAGAGAAACTGTGTATCGATTAATGCCTTTTTAATATTCTGATGATGTTACTTTATGGAGTTAGACCCATAAAGTCAAAGCTTCCAAGAAAAATTTAAGACCTTGTCAAAAATATGTTATGCACTGCTAAGATCACAAAAAAAATAATTACCCATGTAAAGTTGTTCCTTAAATGTAGCATTTTTTTGTTTTTTATTGGATAGTTTATGTATTTACATTTCAAATGTTATCCCCTTGCCAGGTCCCCCCTCCCCCACCTCCTCTTCCCCTGCTTCTATGAGGATGCTCACCCTTCCACCTACCCCCACCCACCTCACCGCCTTGGAATTGAGCCTTCACAGGACCAAGGGCTTCTCCTCCTATTGATGCCAAACAATGCCATCCTCTATGCGACTGGAGAGATGTGTACTCTTTGGTTCGTGGTTTAGACCCTTGGAGCTCTGGAGGTAGGTGGAGGTTCTGGTTGTTGATATTGTTGTTCTTCCTGTGAGGTTGCAAACCCCTTCATCTCCTTCAGTCCTTTTTCTAACTCCTCCATTGGAGTACCTGTGCTCTGTCTGATGGTTAGGTGCGAACATCCTCATCTGTATGGGTTAGGATCTGGCAGACCTCTCAGAAGACATCCATATCAGGCTCCTGTTAGCAAGCACTTCCTGGCATAAGCGGTAATGTCTAGATTTGGTGTCTGTCAATGGAATGGATTCCCAGGTGGGGCAGTCTCTGGATGGCCTTTCCTTCAGTCTCCGCTCCACATTTTGGCCCTGTATTTCCTTTAGACAGGAGCAATTCAGGGTTAAAATTTTGAGAAGGGTGGGTGGCCCAGGGGATATCTATATCTATATCTATATCTATATCTATATCTATATCTATATCTATCTATATATATATATATATATATATATATAGAGAGAGAGAGAGAGAGAGAGAGAGAGAGAGAAATATTCTTAGAGAACCCTAACACAGCAAAGACAGTGTGACCAGTCTATGTTATACCACTAACACACTGATCTTTTTTTCGTCCATTTTCCCCATGAATAATGCCCTTCAGAGTTTTCAATACATATTTTCCACCTCTTAAAATACTTTGGCAAATTTTGTTGTGTTCTCACTAATTTTAGGACGAGTTGATTTCTGAAGAGCACCTAGTTCAGATAGATTTTCTTTTTTGAAATGTCTACTTTGTACAAGAGTAAAGAATATTTGGTCCACCATTTAAAAACAAAGCAACTCTAGGTTTATTGTCTATGTAATAGCCATTTTAATTTACGTTTAATTTTTAAAAAAAAATTATAAGGTCTTATTATGTGTCTCTAGCTACCCTGGATTTCAACATGAAGACTATTCTTGCTCCAGACACAGAGATAAACGTGATTCAGCCTCTCAGGGGTTAGGATTAAAGACCTGCACCCTTACCCTCAGTTAGAAAATGTACTGTTAATTCCTATAGCATCCTGCTTCTAGCTATTTTATCCTAACGTTCTGACACGTTTTATAAGAATCTTGATCTTCTCATATTCTTTCTTTTGGCCTTACTTTATTTCTAATAATGATTTATTTATAAAGATCATCCTTAAAAGTTTCTAAAAAATCGGAGACTTCATAACATAACATAGTAAAATAAATATTTACTGGCAGAGAACTTTCAACCATCTCCTCCCTTAGGGAAATTTTCTCATTCCCACTTATAATAACATAATACATTAAATTATAGACAAATGATATTTTTGTTATTATAATCAATACAACTATGAAACAATATACATTTTATAATTGAATAGATGGCAACAATAAATTAGCCATTCTCTAATGTTGTACTATATTCCCTTAGCAGTGAACAAAGTTCTTATGCTCATTTACACACAATTTTACTAAGCTACACGTATTCAGCTTCTGGTTTTGGAAGTATTAATTTCATCTCTTTTTGGATACCTCATATAACATTTTAAAAAATTACAGACAATTAAGACCTTGTGAAAACACTACACTAAGTTTACTATACTAGGTTTCTCAACCTTCCTAATGCTACAACCCTTTAATACAGTTCTTCATGTTATAGTGACCCACAATCATAATATTATTTCCATTACTACTTCATAACTAATTTTGATATGGTTATGAATCATAATACAAATATCTGATATGCAGGATTTCTGATATGTGACCCCTGTAACAGGGTCAGTTGACCCCCAAAGTGGTCACAACTCACAATGGAGTATTTGTAAATTTTGTTCTTTATTTGATAAGATGTCTTTGTGTTATGGTTTGCTTTTTACATAAAATGTTGTTCTTTCTCACCCTCACTCTGTGCGTGTGTGTGTGTGTGTGTGTGTGTGTGTGTGTGTGTGTGTGTGTGTGTGTGTGTGTGTGTGTGTGTGTGTGTGTGTGTGTGTGTGTGTGTGTGTGTGTGTGTATGTGTGTGTATGTGTGTGTGTGTGTGTGTGTGTGTGTGTGTGTGTGTGTGTGTGTGTGTGTGTGTGTTACTGTGTATATAGACGTCATATATATTTGGGAATTAGTGCTTTCTTTCTAGCATGTAGGTTCTAAAGATAGAACTCACATTATCAGGCTTGGGAATAGGTTGCTTTACTTCCTGAGTTATCTTCTGACGTTCATTTTATAAATATAGTAAATAAATCTTTAATGGATTTATGCATTTTCACATATTTCGTCTGGTGTTATTGTGTTGATAATAAAATATTCAAGTTATAGATTAAAATCAGTCCATGTTGCGAAATAAACAGCTTTCAGTCTTGGCCTCATGCAGAAGCTAATTTAACAGAAAACTAAGCTATTTACTACTTTATATTTTTTATCTTTATTTTCATGGAGTTCCATGCATTGTGTTTCAGCTAAATTAATGTGCATATAACAAATACACAAGTCCATGACAATATTTTCCTTCCAAATTTAAAGGTTATAGATGTTATAAAATGAAATGAAACTATAAAAATAAAAACAAATCAGTTGATATACTATTCTTCCTTGAAAGTAGGACTTGAAATAAATTAGTTTATATTCAATATTTCAGTCATCTAGCAGTAAATAGGAACTGAATCACCATGAGTATCAGGAATTGATATGTTTATTTGGACTGCTCTAAAAATTAATAAAAATTAAAACCATACAACAGAATTAAAAATACCACAGACAAGGAAGATTCCAAGTCACACAATTTTTTTGTCACTCTGATGTCTAAAATGTCTAAAATCAAGGCATCAGGAGGCTGGAGAGGGCCAGATTCCTGGACACAAGCAGGGCTCCCTTTACTGTGTCTTCTTGTGATGAAATGCAGATGAGCTTCCTTGAAACTCTCTTTTAGAAGGTCACAGTGGTACTGAAGAAGGTTCCCAAAGCCTCAAGCTACTTCTGAAGGACATTATATTTGGAATTAGAACTCAAACATACGAAATTTGTAAAAACACAAACATTCTGTTTATTTTTAATGAAATTGAAGCAGCTAATCAAATGAACAAACAAAAGGTGGTTGGAGGAAAGGTTTAGTAATATTCACTGCCTTCCAGAAGGTTCATTCCAGCGACAGTACTTGAGAAAATAACATCTCTCATTACTAAAATACAAAGTAATTAAAGTTACTATAAGCACATAAGAAAATACAATAGTGGAACCACCTAGAGGAGGACACTTGAAGCTGTGCAGTCATAGATCACTCTGTGACGTTAGAGCTGAGATGAAGAAGGAAAAAAAAATAGCAAACACTAAAGAAACACATTCTACACACAGGAAAGTGAAAGGATTCCAAAGTAACAAAAGTGGAAAGTTTTGGGGTTCTTTGAGATATAGGAAGGAGCTCAGAAGTATCATTAGAGTAAAATGAACAATTGGATAGGAACTGTGGGGGGAAGGAAAGGATGAAGAAGAAATTGAGAAGCCAGGTTAGGCAGAGCCATAACCAGAGGAGTTTGGATTTTGTCTAAGTACACTGACTCAGAACGCTAGTGATGAGATTTATGTTTTATAAAGATGACTCTGGCTGCTCTGCTGAGAATGGATTGAAAAGGCCAAATATGCATGCCTAGAGACACAACCACACACCCTGCTTGCTGCCTCCAGAGCGCTGAGAGAAATGGAAAAGGCGTGTTCAGCCAAGTTCCTGTCACACGGTGATACAGGAGATGGTGACCTAATATGAGTCCCCCAAGGATCTTTGATCACCAGATGGTAGAGAGACAACCTTCTCTTTCGATGCTGCCTGCTTGGTCTCTGCACAGCAGCTGCCCATAGCCCATAACAGCATGTGGAGCTGCACAAAGGAGGGGACCTAGATTGCTGTGCCAGTTTCCCATACTCCAGGGACAATGATTTAAATGTGACCATTTCCATAAATAAGATACAGCTGGATAGTCAGCGTGTGAGACAGCCATTGAAACAGTGCTCTTGATGTGAAATAGCTGATCTTCAGGAACAACTAAATCATATATATATATATATATATATACATATATATATATATATGAGAAATGCTATGCAGCTGCTAGTTCAACTTTTTTATCATTTATATTTGTCATGTTTAGAAAAGGCCAGGTTTCCTTTTATATAGGAATATTTCCTATGAAGGACTACACCTCCTTGATATCTGTTGATCACTAAAACCTGAATCAATGGATCAATTGCTATAATCTTTACGTCCCTGCAGCATTCTTTAATTAGCCCACGAAGGATTTCACAGCTAGGGTTTTTGGTCACATTAAGCTTTCTTACTCTCTGTAACCAATTCCATAGCAAACACCGCAATGAATTTAGCATTTAAAAAGCAAGTTATTGGCATGTGGAGTTAACGTGAGTGAATGACAGATACCGAACCATAATTAGTCCAGGGATTCTGATCCATCCTTGTGAAGGACATCCTGGTGAAGGATAATAGAAAATATCATAGAAACAAGTAAGGAAAAACTAGAGAAAATACATTATAATTACTGAAACGAATGCTCATTTTCTATTATATAAATTGAGACTTGTGTGAATGTAATATTAGATCTGGCTTAATGTTTGTCGTAAAGAGCATCTAAGCGTTCAGTCTGTAAAAACCTACTCACTTTTTAATGAATTCCAAAAAGGAGTCCATAGCCTTTTTGCTAGAGATATGATAGGATGATTTTGCCAATTTTTGGGTGAGGGAAGTACCCTGTATGTTTTTGTAGGGGAGCCATGGAATATGTAAGAAGCAAGCTGTGATGAACTCTGAAGAATTTCAATTTTATCTGTAAGTTTTCCTGCCATCACAGTTGACCTATCCCTTTGCTATCTGACAGTAGTGGGGGAATTGGTACACATCCAAAAGACCAGGACACTATTTAAAACAGGTTACAGCTTTGTGTCTAAAACCAAACATTAAACTCTAGCACTTCCAGTATTTAACATGGGAGGGTGTCAGATTATTTTCTGAAAGGTTTTTAGATCATATCCTTCTTTGCAATAGACCTTACAAGCACAGATAACTCTAGAAGGAACAGCTGTGATAGGACAAAGAAGTCTAGGTCATTGGTTATGAATGATCTTTCCTGAACTGGGTGAAGCTGTTGGTGTTGGAGTGAGTGATTGCTATGTCGCCCTGTTCAACTAGCTTTGCTTACGAAAGCTTTTATGGGTATTAATATTTAACACTGACTGAAGGCCAGCAATACTCTGGGTGATGGCTACAACACTGAGGTAGCTTTGGTCCTGGTCCAACTGGACAATTTCCAATTATACAACCAGGATATAGAATTTTACTATTATTTTTAAATAAGAATGATTACAGGGAAAAGGAATCATTAAAACATACCACTATCTGACAACGTATTGTTGAATTCTCATTGGCTCTTAAAACTTATGATTTTATAAGAAAATAGTTCATCTTTTCTAATTTTGAAATGGCTATTAACTGTGTATATTTAGTCACTTGAAGTTAATAAGAATATATATATTGAGTAATCAAAGTCATTATAAATTTGATGAACTACACAAATCTATTCTATACGAAGAATTATTTACTATAAGACAACAAACACCTTACAATTCCATTCTCCGATTTTTATTATTGAATTTTTCTACTCATATTTATCTGTGTAACTTATGGAAAACAAAATCTAAAGCAAGCAGTTACTCATGCTCAGTTCATGTTACACTGGTTTCCTAGAGGCAAGCTGCTTATGCTTTTGGGGGTTGTACAATATTTCTTCTAGTTCCCTGTTGTCATTGAAAAAGGATTGATTTATATCCTGTTTTTTTTCCAATTTGCTTCTCTAATTGATATAGTCATGCTTGAGAATAATCCATTAATAAGCATGGCTGTGGTTTTAAGAGAAGTAGTGCTACGGAAGCATTAAAAAAGCCAACAGAACCGAGTGTGTTTTATTTATTTATAATTATCCTGAAAAAGTAGATTGCATATGTCAGGATAGTGGATGCTTCATGGTAGGCCCCTGATGGTTTTTGAGTTTCCTTGATAGGCTATGCATTTTAGGATTTTCTTGGCAAACATTTAGAAATTCCTCAGTGTCGCAAGTAAGATGCAATCTCTTAAATGATTCTTTGTTCGATTTCTTGTATACTTTTGAGAAATGTCTCTTTTTTTTTCCTTCTCAAATGTGAATCTTTGAGGATAGCAATGATGCCTTATACATTGGAGTGTCTTTTAACTTCTAACAAAAATGGAACAAGGTAGAGAGGTTGGCTGACTTACTGCATTTCCACATGAACTTTTTGCTGTGTCCCTAAGAAGGGCACCACTTTATGACTGGTTTAGTTGATGAAGAGGTGCTAACCAGTGGGGTGCACAAGCCAAATAGAAAGTGACTATAAAAACGGTACAGATATCTTCTTGTAAATTGTATACTCACATAAAATAAACCCTTTTCAAAACCCAAACAGTCATCTTTCTCATATTGAGCTAACACTTAAAAATATAACAAGCTAACTACAGAATCATTATACAGAATTATATAGAGTCAAAGGTGCAAAATAATAGTATATGTGTTCATTACTCCAAGGGAATGTCCTTGAAACAACAATATTTTGTCTTCTGATCGTATTTGATGTATCGTCATGTTTAGTTACACCTATATGAAATCATACTATGCATTCAATCTTGTCACAGGCCTCTTAGCTAAAAGCATTTTGCACGTAGTTAAGTATCCTTTATGTAATATACATATATTATTTTTATTAAGCAGGATTTTATCAAACTGATACTTCTCCTATTTGACAATTATATTTTGAGTGACTTCTGTACCCTCAATTATAACTAATTTAATTACAAACAACTGTGCAACTAGATCCTTGTGCATAGCCTTCACTAACACAATATTTTAATAATCAAATCAAAACACAGATCATTCATTGTCACTACTGTCATAAACTTATTAAAATAGGGATATAAAATAGAGGGTTTTCATGTCTAGAATAGCATCACATAGTTGGAAACCAGAAAAAAAAGTTACCTAAAACATAAACAGAGAGAGAGAGAGAGAGAGAGAGAGAGAGAGAGAGACTGCAGCAATCGATTTAATTTTGTAAATTCATTACCCTATGACAACATTTTGGTTCCCAATTACCTTTTAAAGTAACAGCATATGTATAATATCTTTCAGCCAGCATTAACACATTCATTACCTGCCTGTGGTCAGACACAATGCTGAGAATACACAGATGAAACACATAACTTTTCTATACTTTAATTGTTCACAGTTCTGTGACCATAGAGTGATTTGTGTAAAGAGGAGGTAAACTTTCAGAAAGTGACTAGTTGTGCCATCGATTACAGATAAAAATAAGATGACAGTGAAGATACTGTCATAGACAAATAATGTATTTTCTGAAGTACTGCTTACACCGTGCATGCTACGATGATTTAAATAATGCAATAGATCTATATTATCTTTGTTTGAATTGCACTATTGTAAGATGCTAATATCAGCATTAAAGTTAGTATTTAGCAGCCTATTTATGCATCAATGAAGGCATATTGGAATTTTCTATAAAGACACAAAAAATAGATTATGAATAAAGATCTAAAATGCTAAGTGTTAGGAAAAACAACAAAGAACATAATTTAATATCACTAAAGTATCAAATGATGAGGACTGATACTCTAAACTATCAACCAACTCATCTATTATTAAGATTTTCCATTTATTTTCTAATTTCTTTTCAATTTTTGCTATTTTGATAGTCAAAAGATCATATTGCTGCATTTATGATACAAACATTAATGTGACATTTGGAATCATAGCTAACTTTCCATTTACCATATTTAAACTTGAAAATATTATAATAGCAGGTAAATATTCATGGTTGATGTATCCATTATTTCAAAAGTTTGCATCTTTAAAATGTTCTCAGAATGTTCCCAGTAATTTATTGTTTTTAGAGTTCAAGGATTCCCTTAAGTTTAGGTATACATTTGATATTTTGTTGCCCTAGAATCAGTAATAGTTCCACTACCATATTGATTTCATCTAATCAGTGTCACAGAGATGAGTGTCAGCTTTCATTTTGTTGAACTAAAATGAAGAACTGCATTGGCAGAGTAGCCCAAAAAATGACAATAATTTGATGATTGTTGTCAAAGAGAAGAGTTTGGAGGAGGGGAAGCAGGCATTAGTGTCTCTCTCTGTTCCATGTCATATCAACCAATTTAGGTATCTTTGTAATACTGTCTTTTCTGATAACTATTTTTATGTCTAAGAGTTGCAAACTAACTATTATTTTCAGTATGTGGAATGTTTTTCTACATGATCAATGAGGAAAAGGGCAGCCCAGTCTCCAAGTATATATTTTTAAGGTTAGTTTGATATTTTTAAAGTTTTTAATCATTGGTTTATATCAATAAAGTTAAGTTCTTACTTCTGGATGCTTAGGTGCTTAATGAAGAGTGGACTCAAATTATATTGGATTCAAGTGTTTAATACTCTAGTAGCTGTTGTTAAAGCTCATATGATGTAATTCAGCCATGTATCAGGATATGAAGGACAGAATCTATACATAGACAATTTAAAACATGTCTGTTTGTTCCTATTGAATGTAATTGAACAATTGTTTTTGATTTATAAAAAAAATCATTGGTTCATTTTCAAGTCTATTTTATTCAAAAGTCTATTCCTCTGAAGAAGAAAGAAACCTAAAATCATGCCTAATTGAGATTGTCTAGGGAAATATTAAGACATTTAAATTTGTTTCAATTTCTTGTGACAATACTTTTCCTTTGAATATCATTAATAATGAGTATCATTAGCATAATTATAAAATGTATACATTAAGTTCACGAGTGTTTGACCATTAGGTTACTAATAAAAAAGAATATCCTTTTCAAAAATAATTGTTGAGACATCCAAGAGCTACCACAATATCTTACACACTAATTTCAGAAATATGAGTTGAAGATAACATGGAAGAGTTAATACTCTAACATTAATCTATAGGCAGTAGTTCTCAATCCTTCTTTGAATATAGTTCTTCATGTTGTGGTGAATATCACTGATGAAATTATTTTGTTGATACTTCATAATCATTTTGCTACTGTTAGATATAGTAATGGAAAAATCAGTATTTTCTCATAGTCTTAGGAGACTCCTATGAAAGCATCATTAAACCCCCAATTGAGTTATGACTCACAGGTTGAGAACCATTATTCTAAATGATACATGTAATGTACTCTAAAATGAGAATAATTTTAAAGAATTGAAATTTCTTAAAGAATCTTTAGGAGTTTTCTGGAAAAAAATATTGAGTGAAAGTTAAATGTGCAATGGTTTTATGACTTCAAGGATACTTCAGTCTTTCTTAAAACTTACACAGGAAGTAGAGGGTAGGAGGGACTTGGGAGGAAGAGAGGAAGGGAAGCAGAGGAAGCCAGGATCAGGTATGGGAGGAGACAGGAATGATATACAGAGGGTCAGGAAATTGAACATAGGTGTGTAGCAATGGGGGATAAGGAACTGGGGGTAGTCACCAGAAAGTTCCAGAAGCCAGGAAAGGAAAAGGCCCCCATGACCCAACCGGGATGACATTAGCTGAAATACCAAACAAAGGGGAAAGAGAACTTGTAGCAACCATATCCAGAGGTTAGATAAGGCCCCGGTTGGGGGATGGGGCCACCCCCTCACCTCCAAATTTGTAACCTAGAATTGTTCCTTTTTAAAGAAAATACAGGGATAAAGTTTGGAGTAGAGACTGAAGGAAAGGCCATCCAGAGACTGCCCCCCCGCACCCCCTCATCCATGCCTTAAACAGACATCAAACCCAGACACTGTTGCTGATGCCAAGAAGTGCTTACTGACAGGAGCCTGATACAGCTGTCTCCTGAGAGCCTGACAAAAACAGACGAGGTTGCTCACAGTCAACCATTAGACTGAGCATGTTGACCACAATGGAGGAGTTACGGAAAGGACTGAAGGAGCTGAAGGGGTTTGCAACCATACAGAAAGAAAAACAATATCAGACGCCCCAGAGTTCCCACCAACTAAAGAGTACACATGGAGGGACCCATGGCTCCAGCTGCATATGTAGCAGAGGATGGCCTTATCTGGCATCGATGGGAGGAGAGGCCCTTGGTCCTGTGAAGGCTGAATGCCCCAATGTAGGGGAATGCCAGGACAATGAGGTGGAAGTAGGTGGGTGGGTGGAGGAGCACCCTCACAGAAGCAGGGTGGTTTGTTTAGGGGGAACCGGGAAAGTAGATAACATTTGAAATGGAAATAAATAAAACTATCCAATAAAGAAGAGGAGTTAAAAAAATTTCGTGGATAATATTTATATAGTGGCCTAGATAGAATGCATAATTTTACATATTGTACCTTAGTGTGCTAGAAAAGAGAGTCTCTGGGGAAGCCAGTACTGAAGTTGGTGTAGTATTTCAGAAATAATCAATTACTATGTCAGCAGTATGAGAAATGAATTATGGATAATTTTGAGATGAGCATGGCTGGGGAGCTACAATGAGGAGAAGACTATGGTTGATCACACAGGCAATCCCTAGACCTCTGCTAAAGATTGGACCATAAGAAATGATGACTGCCTAGAAGTAAGAGCTTTGGTGACTGGGAAAATGTGAAGTTAATTGACAGAGACGACCCCATCTGAGGGACGAGAGGAAACCCCTTTTGATTTTAATTAATTGATTTTGAGACTTTGGTCAATACGATGGGTTTTAGGAAATCAAAACGTCCTGAAGGTGATTGACTTTAATCCTCTAAAACCATATGAATACAATCAATAGCAGTTAATTGCTTGGGTTATGCATAAATGTATTTTGAGCTGCCAAAATACTTAGCTGATTATATACTTTATAAGATTCTACCATCATCTTTGTATTTCCAACACCATGTTAAGGAGAAGGTGAGAAGCACAGACATGGATAAGATCTCTGTCAAAAATTAAGAGTATATCTGCATGCAAAAAAGCTCCTTACATAGCTTAAGTGTATGTCAGCCAAGAAAGAGTAATACATGGCAGAAGATATGTAAGAAAATGGACAACCAAGGCAGTAGAAGAAACAGAAAGCTATGGAAAATAAAAGTTGAGCTAAAATGTTCTCACCAAGAAATTGATTTTATGTTAAGAAGACAGTAATATATAACACATATGTATGAACATTTTATATATTACATAATATTTTATGAACATTTTATGAGCTCAGGAAATGAGAGTAATAAGTAAGGGATTATGCAAAATATCTGTCAAGGAGATCTTATATTTAGATGTCATATATATACATAAATATATATTTAATATATTTTATAATGTTGTTAGGTTTACAAGTCCCCTACCATGAACAAAATAAGACAGACTACATCTAAAACTTCTTTCTCCCTTGCCACATGCTAAATTTAAAATGAAAAGTCACAAATCAATCAAAGATCATATCAACCTTTTTATGTATTATTATTATTACTATTATTAACCTATTTGAAGAAAGCATTTCAGAACAAATTTAACAATATATGTGATTATTAGCATAATAAACACATAGCGAAGAGTTTCATTATTTAAATATTCTAGTCAATTGATACCTTTACCAGTCATTTCTTTAGAAAAATATTTACTGATTTTTCCTGACTGGGTCAATTTTTTCCCATTACTCTCTCACAAGGAAACCATAGTTTATAATTAAAGCCAATAATCTTAACTAGTTCACTAATGAGTTCCTCCCAAACGAAATAAAAACACCACGAAGGCAACATGCTTTAATGTCTGGTTTTCCCCACTTTTATAACGTGACATCAAATATCATAGCTCACATGGAGTATTTTAAGCGCTGCTCTGTGGACATGTTGATCTTGATCATTTTATGTGTTTAGCTAAAAAAGAAAATATCCTGTACATGGAATTCCAAAGCCATCCCTGGATTCTACCCGATATGTTTGTTTTGAGAAGATTTTTGGAAACAAATAAAACTATCTCTAGACAGTTGTCAGCTGTCCAATGGAGGGAGAACACAATTGTCTCTGGTGAACTTCACTGAGAAGCACAGTGAGTAGCTCCTGCTTGAAGGAAAGATTGATATATCATCAACCACTTCAGGACTAAGCAAAGGCTTCAACTACGAACAAAGGCTCTTAGAAAAGATTTCCTTGTATGCATGGATACGTTTAAAGATTTTACAGTACTATGCCCTGCACACAAATAATGCAGTTCTGAAACAGTAATAACAAAGACAGTTTCTAAGTACTGATAAGTAAGTAGTGCACAGACAGTACGGGCACACTGGACCAAAAGATGTTCCATATCCTGGGGGGAGTGGAAGGATTCTTCATGTTACTCAGATCATTAAAGAACACCACGTAGAATTTATGAACTGGTGGTTTTTAGAAATGCTTATTTCATTTTATTATTTTATTGTTTTCTGATAACACTGGATCTGGTATGATTGAAATCATAGGAAGCAATAGGTGAATAAACAATTTACCACTGAAAATGAACCGGTCCATTGTTGTCTAAATTTACTATTTGTTTTAGCTGTATTATAATTCATAGAGTAACATCAAGAGTTTCAAAGCCTCTGGTTTCTGATAAAATAGAAACTCTGGTTCTTCTCAGCTTTAATCTTTGTTGTTCGCCATGCTGTTACAAAACACAGGGCATTAGAAGAGCTTAAAATTTTCAGTTGAGGAGTAGTAGCTGGAATTTAACTAAAGATGCCGGACACAGACAGATTTTTGCATAACCTGAGTTTTACTTTTACTGAGTGAACCAATCTGACTAGGGAAAATTCACATTCATTATGTATAGGAGCAAACTCTTGAGAACAGAAGACATATAAGACAGAGCATTATGTGTTTGCTATTCTTCTAAGAGCATATTTCTTTAAAATCTCAGGTGTGCTTTGCTGCAGACTATTAGACACGTGGAATATGACTAATTTGTAAATTTCATCTGGGATAGACAGCTGCCAATGATGACCATTTGCAGACCTGGGACATTTGGAGCCTGGATTTTTTGTTTTTTGTCTGTCAATTCTTCTATCCATTCTTTTCGAAGCATATACTACAGGCCATTATGTATAACATGAGACTGTCATTTATTAAGCTCTAGGTCTCGTGACTATGCTGCAGAAAATGTAAAACATCAAATGTCCCTCAATGAGAAGCAGCTTGTGTAACCAATAGAAACAACACTTCTGGGTCTGGCAACACTATCCTCTGTTTATTTTTCCAGCTTTCTTGTTTCCTCTTTCCCTATCCTACACCAATGAACTCTGGCCATTCAACAATTCCTAGAATTTGGATTTCTAGCATTCCTTCATTAATGAACTGAATTCCACCATTTCTGAAAGTGGACAGTTGTTTCTGTTATCTTACCAATATTCTGAGATACATGACTTTTTTGATTATATGTCTACATGTATATATAAATACATATAGAAGAATATATGTATATAATGGATATATGTATGATGTATACACATATATTGTCTACATATTATATACATACATAATTATATACAGACATATAAGCTTACACACACACACACACACACACACACACACACACACAATGTATTTACACGATATCCACAGGAGTACAAGAGTATGCCAGATCTCTTGTCCTGTCATAGGCAGTTTTCAATTGCCATTTGGGTGTTGGGAATCAAAACAATGTCCTCTGAAATAGCAGCCAGTACAGAGAAATCTATCTCTCCAACCCAGCTTTGAAGTTTTACTGGTTATACTTCCTTTGGAAGAAGAAAATCTGTCTGTCAAAAACAATTTTAGTCTGGATCCATTCAGAGTTTCCACAATTAGCAGTTTCTCAATGGAGCTAGGTCAGTCTTAGCCAGAAGGTCATTTTGAAAAGCAGAGTGACTATCTGGAACCAAAATGGAGGTAGTAAAGGGTCGTGGAAAACTAAAATTAGCAGTCTTTTAAATAATGGGCATTAGCTGCTATTACAGATTTCACTTAATTTGGCAAAAAAGATTGACAGATAAAGATACATTTATGACAATAAGCACATTGGTCATTCAAAAAGGTAAATATGATTGTCTCATATACACACACTAAAGAATAAAAAATTCACATAGTTGATAAATTGAACATAAAGCTGCCTGTGCTCCATCACATGTTAAAAATGAGAGCTGGGAATTCCCCTTAATCAACGGCTCCGGGCATGGAGGTGGGCAATGTAAGATTGCATGCAGGAGAGCCTTGGGTTGTGATCCCCAGCAGAAAGCTGGCAGTCTCATTCTTGTAAGCACTGTAAGCATCAAGGAATGGGCATTTGTGCTTGCAAGAGGGTGAACTATAAGAAACTGGGTAGTATCCAAGAAAAGCACACAATAGAAAAGTAACATTCAACCTGTGGGTCATAAGCCTTTTTAGTTGCATATCAGATATTCTGGACATCAAATGGTTTACACTATGATTCATAAAAGTAGCAAAATTACAGTAATGAAATAGCAACAAAATAAATTTATGTTTGGGCTCACCACAGTATGAAGAACTATAGTAAAGGGTTGTAGCATTAGGAAGGTTGAGAATCACTGTATATAGCTCATTCTCTACAGCTAATATAATTAATTCTCACAGTTCTATACTGGGCTCTGCCTTCTTCACTATCCATTCCATCTCTGATTCCTGATTTTTAAGCATGACTACGAACTTAAAAAATATAATCATGATCATATCACAGGAGTAACGTGGATTTCTATGAAGGCAGGTTCTATTTTGCATCTCATTTAGTGTTGATATTAAGAACTCTCTCTATTGCACTAAATTCCAGGTCTGGACTGCCTGCTTTGGTCCTGATTTTTATACTTTAGAGTCTTATTCCAACTCTCCATTTCTTTTTCTTTTTCTTTAATACTTTTTTTACAGTCCAGTCTTCATCCCCTTCCTGGTCTGCCACCCAACTGCTGTGCATCCCATACTTTCTTTCCCCCACTGTCCCACCCAACCTCGACCAGCAAGGAAGACACGACCAGCGAAGATCTTCTTCAAGCAGTTTTACTCTGGAACCTTGATACAATCTTCTGACCCCGGGGAACCCCCGCACCACACTTAAATAGCTAGCGCTGGCCAATCCTAGCAAGCCACGTGGGTCATGCAGATAGGCTGTCACTATGTGGAAGCTAGCAGGCCAGGCAGGCATAGCCAAATAAGGACTTGTTTACTACAAGGAGCGCTCACCATTGGGAGGGTGGAAGGCGGAAACCAGCGCCATCTTTGAGGGACAGCACGTTGCAGCTCCCTACACCCCACATCCCAACTCCAAGAGGATGTCCACACCATACCACTCCCACCTCACCAGACCTCGCCACTACCTGGGGCCTCAAGTCTCTCCAAGGTTAGGTGTATCTTCTCTCACTGAGGCCAGAACAGGCAGTCAGGGGCCTTCTATTAGCTTGTGCCTGCTGCCTGGTTCAGGGCTCAGTGTCTGAGAGATCTCTGGGGTCCAGGTCAGTTGAGACTGCTGGTATTCCCATGTGGTGACCGTTCCCCTTAGCTTCTCCCAGTATTCCCCCAATTCATCCACAGGGATCCCCAGTTTCCATCCATTGGTTGGATGCTAGTACCTGTATCTGACTCTTTCAGCTGCTTATGGAGCCTAGTATAGCTCCTGTCTGCAAGCACATCATAGTATCAGTAACATATCAGACCCTGGGGCCTTCCCCTTGAGCCTGATCCCAATTCAGGTCTGTCACTGGACCTCCTTTCTCTCATGCTCTCCTCCAGTTTTTGTCCCTGCCATTCCTTCAGAGAGGAACAATTCTGGATCAGAGCTTTTGATGATGGCTTGGCAACCCCATCCCTCCACTTGATGTACTGTCTCTTCACTGGAGGAGACTCTACAAGTTCTACTGTAGAACTCCATTGTACAGTACTTCATCCAAGGTCCTTCCCTTTGAGTCCTGAGAGTCTCTCACCTCTCAGGTCTCTATTACATTCTAGAGTGTCCTCCCACCTCCTACCTCCTGAGCTTGCATATTTCCATTATTTCTGCTGGCCCTCAGGACTTCAGTCCTGTACCTCCTCCATACCTCCATATCTCCTCCCTTTCCCATCTCCCACCCAGGTCCTTCCCTCTGCTCCCTCCCAATCCCCATGACTGCCTTTCTCTATCTCAAGTGGGATTGAAGCATCCTCACCTGGGACCCTGGCTTGTTAATCTTCCTGACTTCTGTGGATTGTGTCCTAGCTATTCTGTATTTTTTGCCTAATATCCACTTATTAGTGAATACATATAATGCATATCCCTTTGTGTCTGAGATAAAACCAGCTACACTAAATCTAATAGAAGTGAAAGTGGGAAAGAGCCTCAAAATCATTGGTACAGGAGGAAATTTCCTAACAGAACACAAATGGCTCAGGCTCTGAGATCAAGGGTTAATAAATGGGACCTCATAAAACTGTAAAGCTTATGTAAGGCAAAGGACATAGTCAATAAGACAAACTGGCAACCTACAGATTGGGAAAAAAAATCTTCACTAACCTCACATCCAATAGAGGGCTGACATCCAAAATATAGAAAGAACTAAGGAAGTTAGACTCCAGAGAACCAAATAAACCTACTAAAAATGGAATACAGAGATAAACAAAGATTACACCTCACACCAGTGAGAAGAGCTACGATCAAAAACAGAGGTAACAGCAGATCCTGGCAAGGATGTGGCGAAAGAGGAATACTCCTCCACTGTTGGTGGGATTGCAAGCTGGTATAATCACTCTGGAAATCTGTCTGGAAGTTCCTCAGAAAATTGGAAATAGTTCTACCTGAGGACCCAGCAGTACCACTCCTGGCCAATACAGAAAATATGCTCCAACAGAAAACAAGGACACATTGTCCACAATATGAGTAGTAGCCTTATTTATAATAGCCAGAAGCTGGAAAGAACCCATATGTCCCTCAACAGAGGAATGGATGTAGAAAATGTGGTTCATATACACATTGGAATACTACTTGGCTATGAAAAACAATGACTTCATGAACTTCATAGGCAAATGAATAGAACTAGAAACTATCATCCTGAGTGAAGTAACTAGGACCTAAAAGGACATGCATGGTATATACTCATTAATAAGTGGATATTAGCCACAACAAAAAGTACAGACTATCCATGATACGTTCCATACAACTCAAGAAATTTAACAAGCCGAGGGACCCAAGTGATGACGCCTCAATCCCACTTTGGAGAGACAAGAGCGCAGTCATGGGGGCAGAGGGCAGGGGAAGAGGGAGGGAGGGCCTGGGTGAAAGAGGGGAGGCAGGGAAAGTGGAACATGATTAGGTGTGGGGAGGAAGGGAAAAGGGAGAAAAGCCTTGATTGCCAGCAGAATGTATGGAAATGTGCATCCTTTCTGGGTGGAAGGTGAAGGGATCTTCTAGAAAGTACCAGAGACCTGGGAAGTGATGGACTCCTATGACTCAAAGGGAGGGTCCTCGGATGAAGTGCTCTACAGCAGGTAGAGGGAACTTGTAGAATCCACCTCCGGGAGAGGGACAAAACATCACGTGGAAGGATAGGGTTGCCATCCCACAGTCAAAAATTCTGGCCCAGAATTTTTCCTGTCTAAAACAACTGATGGGGAAAAAATGGAGAAGACACTGAAGAAAAAGTGGTCCAGTGACTTGCCCAACTTCAGATCTATCTCAAGGGGAGGCTCCAAGGCCTGAAACCATTACTGATGGCACTATGGTGTGCTTACAGGCAGGAGCCTAGCATGTCTGAGAGCCCCAACAAACAGCTGATTTAGTCAGATGCAGATATTTACACTCAACCAATGGACTGAAGTCAAGGACTACTGTGAATGAATTAAGGAAAGGCTGGACAAAGCTAAGGAGGAGGTCATCCCCATAGGTAGACCAGCAGTCTCAACTAACCTAGGCCCCTGATATCTCTCAGACACTGAGCTACCAAGAAGGCAACATACACTAGCCAGACTGTTTTTGTCTAAAAGAACTGCAGAGACAAAAATGGGGAAGAGATTGAAGACAGGAATCTAAAATAGCTGTATTCTGAGAGTCTTTACCAGCAGCTGACTGAGACATACTCAGATACTTACACCCAACCATTGGACTGAAGTCAGGGACCAGTATGGCTGAATTAGGGGAAAGTTTGAAGAAGCTGAAGGAGAGGGTAACCACATATGAAGACCAGCAGTCTCAACTAACATGGACTCCGGTAGTTCCAAAAGACTGACCCACCAACCAGGTAGAATACAGGGACTAGTCCAAGGCCCCCAACATATATATAGCAGAGGTCTGTTTGGTCTGGTCTCAGTGGGAAAAGATTCGCCTAATCCTCAGAGAGACTTTCGGCCCCAGGGAAGTGGAAGGCCTGTTGTGGGGGGAGCACCCTCTCAGAGGGAAGGTGGAGGATGAGGAATAGTTGGAGTGGAAACTGTGAAGTGGGGTATTGGCTAGAATTTAAATAAATAAAATATGTACATAAAAATAAAAAAGAAAAAATCAGTGTGTGATCTTTGTAATGACATGTGATAGATTCTTTATACTATTTAATGAATAAACCTTTGACACAAATTTTATACTTTGTTATTAACTATTTATTTACTTAAATTTAGGTACTTTTTTCCTCAAATAGTAGTGACATTGAACATTATTCTTTAATTACATTTGCGTTCTGAAAAACAAATGCTGGCCTATTTCCTATCACTTCAAAGTCTTGTCATAAACTCATACTGATAGCTTTCTGTTTACTGCAATCTCTTCAAGAAGGAAGTTGAAGAGCATTTATTTATATATGTTGCAGATATTTTGTCAGAATCAATATGATTGCATTGCTAAATATTTGACATAGAGACTTGTGTAGAATATTCTTTTGAAAAAAGTTTGCCACAATCTCAGCTTCCTTAATAGTCAGGAAGATTACCACAGCGCTCTGCTTGTTATACAACAGCATCAAATCATTACCTTTCCATGAATGTAAAAATGTTCATATGGATAGCCAACTTGTATTCTGTTTAAATATCTGAAGGATTTATAGCAAAGATTATGATTCCAATATTGATGCTCTGTGAATTCCTGATATTATGTTCTCAGAGGGTAAGAAAAAAGAGGAATTTAAAAAGTATAATTTAATTAACTTATGTGAAATTGACATACTCTTATCTTATTGTTCCAGCTATTAACTTGTGTAAGATACCCCAAGTCACTACAAATTTTAATACATTCCACAATAGACAAGTAAGACGTTTGAGTCTAAGGAAAGGAAACATTTAACTCAGATTGGGGACGTGGTTGATGATAGTTGAAACTCTTCTAATTTAGGTCTACTATATTGTCCCAGGTGGGAAATCCTAAATTAAGAATTCTTTGTAAAATGTGAAACAAAATTTCCCTGATCAATTATTAATATGATTATATTCCTCTTATAAATAGTTTGAATCAAATGAAATACCTTGGAAATTATTATGTAAAGACATAGAAGCTCAACATGCCTTTTCTAATTACTATCTGTTACACACACCTCCATACACAGATTAATATTTTTCATTTTGTGATTGCCATTATTCTCCTGGTCTTTGTAACCACCTGCCTATACCGGATGCCTCTAATGTGGCAATTAACCAGCAGCTTCTTAATGACCTAATTAAGCCATAATGATTGAAGTACAAGACATTTCCTGGGGATTGATGGCCAAGTGAGAAGAGTTGATGGCCCATGGCATAGCTGAGGACCATTAACCCCAACTAACCATTAATCCTCTGAAAACACTATATACATAGGTTATTATTATGAGCTGCAAATGAAAACAATGAAGTATGGACTATTTATACGCAGTGCAATTATACTTGCTAAATATGGCACCTAGCTGAAGAATAAATATTTGAATTACTTGAAAATTATTATTCAACCCTTAAAACCTACCTCAATTGAGCAGAGGTAGGTAATGAATTAAGTAAGAATTTCTTGTTACCTTTGGTAGAAAATTATTATAAACAACTGGCCCTAACTCATGTCAAGAAGAAAATTAACTTGCCTGTAATGTCTCAGGTCAAAAATAGTTGGGTCTCATAAACAATTGAAATTATACTTAAAAAGCAAACCTCTCTTCTTCCCCAGTCCTTCTTTTCTCCCCTACCTTTTGCTCTCTCACCTCCCCTACAAATTAAATATCTGCCATCAGAGACTTATGAGGAAAGGAATAAAACCCCCAGCTTTTCTTCGATGACATTTTACATATTTAGTCACTCAATATACTAAATAACTTTCCCAATTCTAGGTGCATGTACCTTAGTAATGGACTCTCAATCATATTTGGTCAGACAGTTAATATTTAATTAACAGCACCTCTGTGGGCTTATGTGTGCATGAACTGTTAAAAATCCAGTACACAGCACATAATTACATGAACAAATACACACAGAAAAAATGATGAATATTATTTATCTCTGGGAAAATAGAGATTAAAAGTGCAATGAAGTACTATTGTGCATCAACATGAAGAGTCTCCCCAGAGTGGATTAACCATATATATGTTAGGAGATGAAGGAACAAAAAACTGCTCTGAGAAATTTGAAAATATAAATCACTACAATACCCACGTCTCCACAGCAGTTACCTACAGAGGAGCTATGATGTGACCCAGAAAACTAAAACATTTCTTGATGCAAAAACTCATACATGAATATTCATAAAAATTTTTATTTGTAACATTGACAATATGAAAATAATGGAGATGCCTATCTATGATGAGCAACATGTTCCAATCTCAGTATCATCATTTCCTGTGAACAAAATCAAACACATGATGTCCTGTGAGATTCCTTTTACAGATAATTCTAGAAAACATCTTAATACACAACAAAACAAAGCAGATCAAGCTTTTGTGTGTGTGTTTTGAGACAGAAAGATTTTGTTTTATTTTGTTGCTTTTACATTTTTATTTACTTGTGCATCTGATTCAGAGTCTCACTATATAGAGGGTTCGTCATTAAATCAGGCTATTTTCAAACTCATAGAGGAATTTCAAA
Source organism: Rattus rattus (assembly GCF_011064425.1). Classification (NCBI taxonomy): domain Eukaryota; kingdom Metazoa; phylum Chordata; class Mammalia; order Rodentia; family Muridae; genus Rattus; species Rattus rattus. The sequence goes on from NC_046162.1 coordinate 22,922,043, forward strand.
CAAGTAAAGGAATTTCAGTCCAGTAACATGGGTGCTCTGACAAGGGATGACACCCAAAAACCCTCCAGGTCTATGTCGTCTGGCTGAAATGATGCACCTTTAATCCCTCTGACTGCAATATAGACATTCCTTTAGTATATGCCTTAATCTTAAACAATAAAAAGTAAGGCTAATAGTAGAAGGAAGTAGCCAAGTTTGAAAGTGATGTCTAATTGAGGGGCAGCCAAAGTGACAAATTAGAGAATGATTTGACAGAATGAATCAAAGATAGGATGCACACAACTCTTATGAGAACAGACAGGAAAGAAGCAACTTAAGAGGAGAGAGAGAGAGAGAGAGAGAGAGAGAGAGAGAGAGAGAGAGAGAGAGAGAGAATGAAAAGAACCGAAGAGTAGAACAGATTGCCAGAGTTAGTTTGAGGCCAAGCAGAGCAATTCATTGAGAAGCTGAGAGAAACCATATTGAATCAGTCAGCTTGGAGAAGAGATTGTTTCAGAACAACTACTGAGTTGAAACATCCATTCAGAGTTCAGAAAGAGCTAGAAAAAAAGGGAGTTTATTCAATAGTAAAACTCTGAGAGCACAAGTACATCTGATGACTAAAAACTACATTAACAAAATAGATTAGCTTTCCTCTGCTTGCTGAAGACTGGGATAAAGGTGATCAGCATGAAAGAGATTTTAAAGGTAAATAAGAAAACTTAGAAGAGTACAAGGTAATATTTAATTATCTTGGTTATGAATTTAGTTCTATGGCTCCTATTGCTTTCTGCCTACCATGGCTTCATCTCTAGTTACAACTTGTCAAACCACATCTGTCAACTTTGTACAATTTTCTAATCATACCTGCATGAAAATTGTGTAAAATTGGGTGTACTATGCCATGCACAGATGCAACTCATGGCATATTATTGATTGTTTGTTATAGCCATTCCTGGACAGATACTTAAGGACGTAAAAGATGAGTTAAGCTTATTCCCTACTTCCAAGTACCTGCTTATAACTTGTTAGACTTGCGTAGAAAATGTCTTTTGAAGAGAATAAGGTACTTAATTATTGTAGAATGAAAGAATAGTAAATACATTGTATGATTAGGAACATAAAATGCACATTGGGAAAGTGTCTAAAACAATGGAGAAACAATTTCTAACTGACACATGAAGAGGAGACAGCATGTTTGGAAAGAGACTTAAGCATCAGTACTATCAATGGGTATTGGCTAGAGAGCCTCAAGAGCAGACACTCAAATGCAGGATAAAGGGTATTGTTGTGAAGAAACACTGAAGTGTCTGATTTGTGAGTACCATTATGTGTAAACTTCAGGGCTGTGCCAAAGGAAGAAAAAGAAGCCAGCTTGGACTCACATGTCTCAGGCTCTAGAGCCTGGCAGTTAAACTTATATTAACTTGGGGATTTCTACGTCCAAGTCAGGAATAATGGATGGAGGAAGAAGCAATCATTCCAACTGAAAGAAATGAGTGGGAAAAAACTCTTGTAGTTAAATATTACATCTTGATAAATATTGCTTCTAGAGTACTGAAGAGCTTTTGGAAGTTTTTTTATTACTTTTTGCATGCAATAATACTGTTTTCCTCTTGTGTGTTGTGTATGTATTTGTGAAAACATCACTTATGTGGAAATCAAAGAACAGCCTTAGCAAGCCGTTTCTAGTGTGTTTACCTGACAGATTGAATGCAGGTCATCCGGATGGTCAACAAGCACAAAATAAATACAAGCCTAATTGATAAATGCATGTGGCCAATATTCATAATAAATAGATGCACAAAATTCTCAAAAATATTAATAAGTACAACTCAAACACAAGAAAGACTGTATTGTGATAATTGTGATTACTCTCAGGATTGTGAAGGTGATTCTTCTCAAACAAACCAATAAATAGGATATAGTACATAAAAATGTGAAGAAAACTTGATCATCTCAGTAGATATGAAGGGGACATTTGATAAAGCAAATAACCTTTCAAGATCTTAATAAGTTATGGAAACACACACACACACACACACACACACACACACACACACACACACATATATATATATATGTATATATATATATATATAAAGCCACAGTTAACATTACTTTGATACATGAAAAATGAAATTCTTTTATGTTTGAGAAAAAGCAATCAGGTCCACTTTACCAGAGCTATTTCAATCTAATATTAGAGGTCCTGCCTGAGCATTCAGGCAAGGGAGAAGGGGGCTTACAAATGAGAAAATATAAAGACATGTCATTACAGAAGACAATGTAATCTTATATAGATTAATCTGTACAGATTTGACCCAACATCATTGAATTTAATAAACAAATTGAATACAGATACAGGACACCAAGCAAGCATTCTAAAATTAGCAGTATATATTTATTCCAATATTAAATCATTTGAAATAAAGAAAATCAATTCTACTTACAGGAGCACAAAAGAGACTTAGAAAAAAAACCACAATTTGTCATTAAAGGAAATAAATCAATGAAATGATTCCTAACAATATTCTGCTACGCTCATAGATCAGTGCCTGGCAAAATCATCATCACAGAGGCTCCATCCAGCAACTGATGAGAGCAGATGTAAAGATCCAGAGCCAAACACGAGGCAGATCTCAGGAAACCCCAAGGAAGAGGGAGAAGGAAGATTATACGGGCCAAAGAGGTAGAAGACTCTAGAACATAGCCATAAAATTAACTAAGCAAAGCTCACAGGAACTCGCGGAGACTGAAGAGGCAATCACAGAGTCTGCAAGGATCTGTGCTAGGACTATGTCATATATCATGGCTGTGTAGCTTGGTGTTCTTGTAGGATTCCTATCAGTGGGGATAGGTATTCTATTCTTGCAACCCTCTTATCCTACTGGGCTGCCTTGTCCAGTCTTGATATGAGAGTCTGTGCCCAGTCTTATTGTAACTGCTATGCTGTTAGGCTAATATCTCTGGAAGGACTGATGTTTTCTGAAGGACAACAGGGGAAGAATGGGTCCGGGGAGGAGGGAAGCATGGGGAAAACTGGGAGAAGTGGAGGTATGGAAAAAAAGATGGCAGGGATGTATTGTATGAGAGAAGGAAAAATAAGTAAAATTTAGTCACAGTAAAAAATGAAAATAGTAATGATATTAATGAATTCACGAAGGGAGAAACTAAAGAGAATATACACAGTTGAAAAATATCTGTGATGATGAATTGAAATAATGTTAAAATGTTCATACTAATTAAGAAGACTAAAATTCAATGCAATATCCATCAAAATGTCGATTATATTCTTCACAAACTCCTAAAATTGTATGCAAACCCTTAAAAATCCTCTTGTTGGCAGAGTACATTTGAACCAAAAGATCAAAGAAGGACATATTGACTGGCTTCATAATGTACTACAAAGCAATAATCATGAAAAGAGTGTGATATTGACAGAAAACATATTCAAGCCAATGAAACAGAAGAGAAAACAGAAATAAGTTGATTTTCATCCACAGTGTTTAGAAGGCATATTGGGAAGAAGAGTCTTCAGTGAATAGTATGGAGAAAATTGCATGTTTGCATGCCTAGAAAATTATATCAGATCCCATTATAGAAAAAAATACAAATGAAAACTCAAAATAGATTGAAAACTTAGAAGAAAAGAACAAAACTTAAGACACTGTAATAGGCAAGGGTCATGAAAGCACAAGAACAAAAACAGAAGTTTGGGAGTGCTTCAGGTTATGAATCTTCTGCTAATCAAAGCAAAAAAAATTAACAGAGTTAACAGGCAAAGTGTAGATGGAAAGAATATCAAATAATAAAATCTTCTCATTAGCGATGAGACTGAAAGATATTGGAATGAGGTGTGACAGCTACCGATGCTAAATAAGATATGGAACCTACAAATGTAGTTCTCATAGAATCTTAGAAAGAAAGCCTGAACATTGGGGAGTTATTGTGATTTAAAAAAAAAAAAAAGGAAAACTGTTGGTCATAGAACTGTGCTACAGTTAGACAGGAGATAAAGTTTAAGTCTTCTTTTATACAGAAAAGTGACATGTCAGAGCATCAAACTACCTCAAAAACATGTGAATTTGAGACCATTGAGGAAATAAAATATATAAATAACTCAAAATAACAAAGAGATGCTGGAATATACCGAACTAAATTTGATAAAATTGTGATTTAAAAAATATATTATCTGATTGAAAAAGGCTAATATCCAAAATATACTCAAGACGTTAGACTCCAGAGAGCCAAATAACACTATCGAAGAAATGGAGTACAGAGCTAAACAAAACATTCTCAGCTGAGGATTATCAAACGGACAAAAAACACCTAAAGAATTGTTCAACATCCTTAGTCATCAGGGAAATGCAAAGCAAAACAACCCTGAGATTCCACCTCACACCAGTCAGAATGGCTAAGATAAAAAACTCAGGTAACAGCAGATGCTGGCGAGGACGTGAAGAAAGAGGAACACTCCTCCATTGCTGGTGGGATTGCGAGTTGGTACAACCACTCTGGAAATCAGTCTGGAGGTTCCTCAGAAAAGTGGACATTGAACTACCTGAGGACCCAGCTATACCTCTCTTGGGCATATACCCAAAAGATGCTCCAACATACAACAAAGACACATGCTCCACTAGGTTCATAACAGCCTTATTTATAATAGCCAGAAGCTGGAAAGAACCCAGATGCCTTTCAACAGAGGAATGGATACAGAAAATGTGGTACATCTACACAATGGTGTACTACTCAGCTATCGAAAACAATGTCTTCATGAAATTCATAGGCAAATGGAATGAACTAGAAAATATCATCCTGAGAGAGGTACCCAATTACAGAAATACACATGGTATGCACTTATTGATAAGTGGATATTAGCCCAAAAGCTTGATTACCCAAGATGCAATCCACAGACACAGGAAGCTCAAGAAGAAGGATGACCAAAATGTGGATGCTTCCGTTATAAAAGGGGAAAAAATATCCATAGGAGAGGATATGGAAGCAAAGTTTAGAGAAGAGACTGAAGGAACGGCCATTCAGAGCCTGTCCCACATGTGGTCCATATATATATATACAGCCACCAAAACTAGATAAGATTGATGAAGCTAAAACGTGCATGCTGAAAGTTACCAGATATAGACCTCTCCTGAGAGACACATCCAGAGCATGTCCAATACAGAGATCAATGCTAGCAGCAAACCACTGATGTGAGAACAGGATTCCCTTGGAGGGAATTAGAGGAAGGACTGGAAGAACTGACGGAGCTTGCAACCCCATAAGAACAACAATGCCAACCAATAAGAGCTTCCAGGGACTAAATCACTACCGAAAGACTACATGGACTGACCCAGGGCTCCAACTGCATATGTAGCAGAGAACAGCCTTATTGGGGCACCAGTGGAAGGGGAGTCCCTTGGTCCTGCCAAGGTTGGACCCCCAGTGCAGAAGAATGGGGGAAGGGTAATGGGGATGGTTGGGGGAAAACCCGTATGGGGGAGGGGGAGAAGACTTATGGACAGGAAACTGGGAAAGGGAATAACATTTGATATGTAAGTAAAGACATATATCTAATAAAAAAATAAAAATAAAATAAAAATATGTTACCTATTTATCAGTTTGTTGTGAAATCATATATTCATTATTTCCTCAATACTCTTAACTTATATTAAAGTGATATTAGAAATATTTTACACCTATACAAATTATGTACTATTTCTCAGTTGATTACATAATACACATACATACACACATATTATTATTTCAAGGTGATTTTCATGTAGCTTTTATTTCTTATGATTTTACTTTATACAAAGACATCTTTTGGATGCTTATGTTATACCAGCAATTATGCTCCCAGTGATCAAACTTACAGTCTCTGCTTTTTCCCAAAACAAAAAATCATCATAATGATAACAATACCCTAAAAAGTAATATTCGATTGCCCTCTAACCGTATTTAAGGTCTAGGAATAGGGGTATGCAACAAAACTTCCAGAGGGTCCTTGAGGAAATAATTAAGAGAAAACAAAGATTAGGGTGTGTGGAGAGTACCTTTAAATATAGTAAAGTGGAAGTTTCTTGTGTCATATGATACAGACTTAGGTGGTATCTTTCTAAGACAGACTGATGTGGTGTTTGCTGAGGCAGACTTACATGTGTCTTGCCAAGGCAAGACCTGTGGGAGGACGGGCAACGTTTTGACAGACAACAAGTAGGACAGTGACCGGACTCTTGCCTAGCTAACTGTGCAACACTTCATATGTCTCATGCCTTTGCTGACATTCACTTCACTGACAGAGCCATGACCAAGAACTCTTCCTGACATCCTGGCTGGTTCTAGTCACTCCTGCTGACTTGTTCAGATTTGGTGAGGGCCTGGATGTTTCTGCTGCATTGTGCCATAGCTGCTGATTTGTGTTTGGTATCTTGATGCTACTGAACTGGACTGCCGGTATTCTGACAATGGAGACTAGAATCGTCCCCAAAGAACTACATCTAAACAGGTCCACTTCCACATGTCCTATTTCCCATCTTTGCCCCCTATTTTTGAACAGTCAGCTAGAAAAGAGATCAGAGCATTTGGGAAGCCTCATTAAAAGTAGATTTCAAAAATCTAAGCCTACAATTAGTCTAATATATTACTTTAAATTGTCGGTTTTGAAGACCTATTTGTAAGCAATAATGCAATGCACCATGTCAGAGAATACAAAAGGAAATGTCATCCTTTCTGTCTAAAAATGCCATGCAATTTATATGAAATGCACCCATGAAAGGGGTGGTGTCCTTCTGCAGGAATCATCAAGATTAATCTAGACAAGGGGGTTGTACTACAAGCTAACACCAAGGAAGATTATAAGTCATAACTTCCTGTGCCACCATCCCTTTAGGGTGCAAGATTTGCCTTCTGTTCTTGGCAATGGAAATTTTCCTTGGTGCTTTTGAATGTCTAGTCAGAGAATTGTCTCCTCCATTATGTTGTGGCTTCATTTACATTCCCTTCATGTATGTATATATCCTAGGAAGCATCTACATACTAGGCTTCTGTACAGGTTTCATGGTCTTTCATGTTAGTTGTCCTCCCTCATTCCCTCCTATATGCTGACCTCTAGTTTCCCTCTCCGTTTAGTCTTCTTACTCTATTTTCCTCTTTACCTTTATACTCCTATATTCTATTTCCACTTCCATGGAAGATCACCTCTCTCTCTACTGACCCTGATCTCTTACTAGGTGCCTAACTTCTGTAGTTATTTAGATATTATAGCTTACATAACAAAATCTTAAAAGTTAACATACATTTATGTGAAAAAGTATGCAATATTTGCGTTTTGTGGTCTGAGTTCCTGGACTCGGGATGATTATCTCTAATTCTGATTATGCATTATTTCATTTTTTAACAGATGAAAATATATCCCATCATGTAAAGTTATCTTTTATGATGAGGACTCTAGCATTGCTTTTCAACTATGCTGGATTCTTGTTTCAGAAGTAACTGTTTGCTTGTTCCTCACAAAGCAGGTCTGTATGTCTTACTCAGATTCACTGTTTTTCTATAGGTGGACTCCAACAAATCATTCCTAGAATCATACACTTTCGTTGATGTTAATTCCGAAACCTGAGAAGCACTAGATGAGATGGTTATCCAGAACTCTTTATACAGGATTCTGATTTTACTGAACAGGAAATTCAAATTTCAGAGAATGATGTCCTCTATCAATAATCGAAATAAATATATTATTTGAATAGCTCCGTTTTCATACATAGCATGAGTAAGCCCTTCTGCCCATGAATTTCCAAAAATTTTCTTAAGAAAATGAAGCATCATATTTTCCATTGTCTTTTATTTATTGTATATTTTACTAAAAGGGAAAAATTCTATGTGTATGTGCTACACTGATGGTGTGAGAAATGCCTCTGAATTTTTCTGGTTCTTTTTTGAACCAAAGATCTATTTCATCCTAGGATTGTAATTCCACAATCCATTAAAGATTTCATGGAGATAGTTTAAATGTGTTACCGTAGTTTTCACTGGGATTCTCGCGAAACCCTGTCACATTATTCCACTCAGCTGAACAGAGCTTGGGAAAGGTAATGTTTATCATGAAACATTGTGGGGACAAAAAAACTATTAGCCTTATAGCCCATAAAAATAAGCCAGAAGGCACTGTAATTAACAAAAGTCAAAAGGAAATCTGCCGTAAAAGCCTGCTTTACTAGTTGTAACATAATAGTAATATTTTATGTCAATAAAATACAAAATACCTTAATCATCTTAACACTGCCATATGTAATGTGTAAGCATTTCAAAAAGACAATGGAGAATTGGTCTTATTTCAATATAATATACAAAGGAAGGAAAGTAGCCAACTGCAATATATTCAACCTGTATGAGCATAGAGAAGAAAATGGAGTTCTGCCTTTTACATGTAGAAAATTTAACTAGGTGACTGTACAGAAGCCTGGATGACATCATTACTTTCTTCCAGATAAATGCCTAAAGTGTTTACCACATTAATGTGCCACTGGATAAAAATGCTTGTCCAGATTCAATGGAAAGATCAATACAAAGAGAAAGATGTTTTACAGGCTCTGTATTTTCTTCCCAGACTGTCAGCTCACATGATAAGATTGAAGGTCAAACAATCCCAAAGAGATTTCTCTCTCAACTTTCAGAACATTAACAAACACTTTGTGTGCATTATTCTTTTGCACAGTTGTCAGACAACTAATCCTGTTTCTGTAATTTTCAGATATTATGTGAATCCTAGAAACTGGGTAGAGATCAACTAACTGAACCTTTATCTTCAATTGAAATTTAATATGAATCAAACTGCATTGAAAAATGTGCCATGCTCCTTTGTAATGACGGTGAACATGTTAATGCCACTGTTTGGTTTGAGAGTATTCGTTTAATTTCATACCTGCATGGTTAAAGTTTTTAAAGCAGAATGACATGTGATGAGCTGACAAATTGTATAATGTCCTCTACAATGAGCACAGCTGTGTTAGAAGTTTCACTTTTTAAAATATCTATGTGTTATATTAATGCAGTTGCATCAGCTGCCCTCAAGTAAAGCTGTGACTTATTTTTCTTTGGTTTTCTTGACAAATTTAGTAGATATTGAAAAGGAAATCTGGTTCCAAACAGATAGTGGATCTGCAGTGGCATGGTGCCCAGGTGAATGTCCCACTCTGGGAATTCCAGCCGTTTCATAGTGCCAACTGTCCTACAGAGCCCTCATCTCATTAAAGGTTAATTAGTTTCCTTCCATCCCATAGCTCCATGATGTATTATGTGGGTCATAAAGATGATATGAACATGTACTTGGATGAGATTGTGAACTAACCCATATTCATTACGGAAACATAAATCCACTGCTCTAAGACCACTTCTGCTCTGGCATTGGAAAAATAGCTCTAAGAAAATCAATCTAAGGATTGGAAAAATGCTTGCATCCTCAATCATAAAGTGAACTCAATGTAGGAGCAGGAGGGGCACAAGTTCTTCTGGGCTAGTAACACCACCACCCCCACTTTCACTAAAGGAACGGATACTCATGTTTTATCAGATCCTGTAGAAAGCATGATTTAAGGAGCCATGACAACAGGAACAAAGGAGACAAAAGCCATTAGACCTTTGATATCTCTGTGTCTGGTTTTCTACCATCATGTAATTGGTATTGGCACCTGAGGAGGTGACAACAAAGAGCACAGGAAGTTAAAAATCCCTTCTCTGAGATTTGTTATAGGAAACAAACTTGAATAAAGTTTTGACTAAGAATAATAGCCATTTTAATGTGTGGGAATTCTACATACATCACTCTATGAATGGCTGAGCAGTTTGTATATATCAGACAGTCCAAAGAAAGAGTTCTAATGCATGTTAAAACTATTGATTAACTTTTTTTTTATCGTGTTAAGCCAGGAGAGGAAGAGAGGAAGAGAGAGAGAGAGAGAGAGAGAGAGAGAGAGAGAGAGAGAGAGAGAGAGAGAGAGACAGAGACAGAGACAGAGACAGAGAGACAGAGAGACAGGGAGAGAGACAGAGGAAGAGTGGAAGGAAGAGTGAGCTTGATTAACTTTTAATATGTGTCATATCATCTCTTAAATATTTTTTTAATGTCAGTAACATGAACAAAACTTTTCCATTTTCACTGAGGTGACATGAATGGTTGAGTAGTATATACACAACTTCTATCCTAAATTATAAAACTTATTTCCATCTGGATAGATTTTGTTGTGAAGGAATAAAATATAGTAATTATTTGAATTAAAGAAATTAAAGAAGCATCCTGAAAGCACTAAGGTATATTTTGGGTAACTAATGAGTATATGGTGCTCACTTTTAACCAAGTCCTGTGTACCTTGCAGTTGTGTTAAAGTCCACTTGAAACAATCTTTCTCCCAATCTACATTTTTATGTCCAGAACTATATATTAAACTGAAAGCTGTTTATCTTATTAAAATAAAATCTAAGACATATTTTAGTCAAGAGAAAGAAAAACAAAATTATGTAGATACTGTTCAGTGATTCAGTAATTAGTTATAATAAATAAGTTGATTTAATACTGGAAAATAAGTGGATTACATGAACCAAGTGGATTCAGTATGAAGTAAGCCACTTGCAGTGGATTCAAATGCTTAGATGGAGAAAACCAGATTCCAATAATCAAACCCAATCTATAACTTTTTAAAACATCATTGTACTGACCTTCCATCCTAACCACAATAAGATGTGGGATAGGACTGTGCTGTCTTTCTCTGTATTTTAACAAGAATCCTATAATCTCAAATCACATGAAAAATGAATATACTCAATTATTAGACTATATTAAATTACTTGGAACCCGATGGAATCTTGAATGATTTTCAAACTTTTCAAATTAAAAATTAATAGCTTGAATTTATGTTTCAAATGTTCCCTGATAACAAAGTAAGAAGGCAAAAGTGTTTGCCAAGACAGGCCCATTGCATTAGTAATTAGAAATACTAATGTTTTCATGAATTATCCCTGGAGCTTGTATCTTAACTTTTCATATAGATGTAACTCCTCTCTCATGAATGAAATATAGAAGCAAAATGAGGTAATCTATAAATACCTCTGTCTGTTTTATATTCTGAGATTCACAACCAAGAGTTCCACTGTAAAGACAGAACTTAAACACTAGGAACCATATCAGGACTTAGTTTCAGTAGTATTACCTGTACATTTCAATCAATGATGGGCTTCCTTTCCATAAGCCAAAGATATAAAGATTAGTAGAGTAGAAAAATTAGACCTACATAATTAATTCTCAAGAGCTCTCTGGGAAATATGGCTAGACTTGATGAGCATTGCGATAAATTGATTTTAAAATAAAATATGTGTAATAGATAAAATAATGGAGAGGAAAGGAAAACATTTGCTAGCAAGGAAATATTCTAATCAAATGAGCAATAAAATTTCCAATGATACATTCTGATGGCAGAAATGTAAAGACCCTTATTCATAAGAATCTAACTTTTGAATGGAAGTTTCTTTTCAAAATCATTAAAATGTTTTAAATTTGTATTTCTATTGTATATGGGGAAGTACGCGGTTTTTATTCCTGAATATTATACTGCACATGGAAATTACTTCCAAATAGGATATTTATGTTTCTTTCTGGTAATTACATAACTGTAAAAACTGTCTTCCAACTGAAAAAGACAGAAATAATCTAGAAGCTAATTACCAATTATAATTTGGATCATTTAAACGTCTGCCATTTCTTTCTGCCTGTCATCAGCCTACTGAGTTTGATGAAGACCTTAGTAACATGTAGATTTTAGAAAAAGAAGAGGGGAAAAAACCAAGCTCTGTGAGAGTTTCCATTTGTTTCTTGGAACTGTGAAATGGAAAATGAGCTCAGTTATGAACAGGAAAAAGAGAACCCTCAATTGGGTGATTTCCTATGGAATAATAGGTGCATTTTATTAGTAGTCATAAGAATTACTCTTTGTAGTTTGAACTTGCTCACAATTTCTTTCGAAGCATTTGGGAACAAAGCACAGCTGCAGGTTGTAAACTTTTAAATTTACTAGACAATTTCAAATGTTTCTGCAACACATGATGCAGTAATGGAGAAAGAGAAGGCTTTCCAAAGAGGCATGGAGCACCAGTTGTGAGCCCACTTGGATCTATGAAAACGATGAACAGGGTCAGATATTCTCCAGACTGTCTTCATAAAAGGGTGACACCTTGTGATAAGAGATACATTAAAACAAAACCCAGATGTCTGCAGAGCTGGCAAAGAAGACCTAATGTGTTTGAAGTTGACTTCTCAGTATATTTTCTACATTAGTGATCTTTACAGAAGATCCCTTTGGTGAAGGGATTTGGTACAGCTGAAATTAATGGATGCTGGAAGAAAACATGTTGTTGGAGAAGATATTCAGTGTTAATGATTTTATATTGGAAAAGGCAAAACATCGTTTCATAATCACAGAAAGCAATTTAGCAAAAGGCCTACAGTTGATAAGGGCTTGCGGAAATACAGACACATTGGGCATGAAACCTGGAGTCTGCACAAGTGAGCAAAGAAAGTAGGACAGAGACCACCCTGTGCTTGACTCTCTACACCATGTACCCTGGATCTCTGAGGATCTAGAGGACCTGAACCTCACTAACAAGGGAACCAAAAATATTTTAGCAGTTACACTGTATACTCGAGCATGAGAAAAACTCAACCAGAGTATGTCACAATAACCTCAAACACGAACAACAGAAAGTAACACTGGGGAAATGTAAGTCATGTGTGAACCAAACAACACTAAAATTTTGATCATAATTTTTTTGTAAAATGAAGTAGTATTGTAAAATTATATAAAATGTAGTTATTATCTTATAATTTCCAATGGCAATCAATGGGTTCTCTGTTTACACTGATTTGTAACAGTTCTATTAAATACTCCTATGCCTCTTGGAAGAATATCCAAGTTATATAATTTTTCTTCTGTGTATTTCTCTATATTATGCCAAAATAATATATCGATGTGTAGTAACATTTAATCTGAATTGCAATAGGTATATGTTTTGCAACTCCACCCCTTTCATTATTAGATTTTGTTTAATTTAAATTTCTTGTCATTTTTTGAGACAGATTCTTACCATTTGGCTCCTTCCTCAGCCTCTGTATTAGATACTTTTCTGCTGCTGTCATAAGACATTACTACCAAGGTCACTTGTGGAAAGATTTTATTCAAACTTATGGTTGTAGAGGGAGAGTCCATATTAAAGGAAGAAAGCATGTCAGCAGATGGCCAGGGCCAGGAGCCGAGATCGCATCTCTCACGGCAAAAGGTAAACAGAAAGAGCACACAGCCTGTTGCAAGGATATAAATTCTCAAACCCTTCCTCCAAGTCGTAGCACTTCCATCAAGGTTCAACCACATAAATGTTACCATATAACACCGTGAAATGGGAATTCAAGTATGTGAACCTATATAAATGATTTCACATATATGCTATAAAAATATTACTGAAAATAAGTACATATTATAGGCATGCTATAAGCAGCTTACCATGAGGAAAAGTGTCACAAGAGCAGGCACAAGATTCGAAGACACATTCATTCTCATAGTCAGAAGTTCTATAAAAATACTAAGCTAATAGTTATAACTTACATACTGAGGCTATGGTATAGACCCATGTAGGCCCTGTGCTTAATTCTTCAGTTTCTTTGAGTCCATATGAGTTGATTCAGAGGACCTTGTTCTCTGAGGGACCTCCATGCCCTCTGGTTTTTGTCTTTCCATGGAATTCCCTGAACTCTGAGCTATGACAGGGAAGAATTTGATGAAGAATTCCGATTTCAATGTTCTCTTCATGTAATGTGTAGCTAGATGTGGGTCCCTGTATCTATTCTCATCTGCTACCAGAGAAAGCCTCTCTGATGATGACTGAATAAAGCACTGATTGATCTATTTGTATAGTAGAATACCATCTTATTGCACAAAATGATATATTCCCTTCTCTCTATCATATTAATGTCTAAGAGCAGCCTGCTTGTTGCACTTTCAATTTAATCAGCATACTGTATGGACTGTTACCCACAGCTGCCTCCCATTGATGTCTATCACCTTAGGCTGTAGCAGTTGGTGTGGATCACTGATTTCTAATTGAGCCTTGATCTTACAAACATAGTGTACCTCATTTTTAAGCGTTAATTCCACTTTGAGCCTTCTGAATCATAGAAAGAGGCAGAATGATACTCATTAGTACTGCTGGTTTAATTCTCTGAAAGAGTCAGTCATTATTCACCGAAGCATGCAACTGCGCTGATACTCGTAAGAACTGCAGTCGTGTCTTATGTGTAGGAATATTGTTCTCTGACCAGGATGCTAAATCCTGCCATGCAAAAGGGACAGCATGACACCGTTCCCGCTTCTGAGGTAAAGCCAGCAGTGTGTGGGCCTCCATGAGTGTTGATGGTTGCTAAGCTAAAAGCTTATTTGTAAAATAATGTGCATATTGTCATGTTCTCCCTATTAAGGTTAATGACTTCATGATAATTAAAAACATCATGAGAATGTGTTCCTAAGCAAAATGGTAAATGCTATGACCTTCAGGATAACCCTTAAGGCTATGGGAAAGAACTCTGAAAACATGAGTTCAAAAGTATATTATTTGTCAACTATGCAAATATAAGGATGCAATATAAATTTTATGAGGGCTTTCATGGACCTAAAAGAACAAAGGCAGATGCACTAATGAGCCAGCTTATAAGAATGATACACAGGCAGGCAGATTTTTGAGTTCAAGGTCAGCCTGAGACAGAGCAAATTGAGGTCTAGGCATCATGGGAATGATAATCTCAGGATAGGATCCCACCTAGCTAAACTTAATTGTTGTGCTTACAAAGTCAGGAATTCATTTACTATGTTGAAAAAAAGTACTTCCTATCTTTTTCTAAAATTGAAGAGCTAAGATCATAAAATGATGACTTCTGGGGTAAACAAAAGGGAACCTAGGGAAATGATTGACATGCAAATAAAAAACTGGGCTTTGTTGTGCAAAGGCTGAGCTATCTATACAGCTGGTTGGAGAGCCACCTCAAGCAGAAAACAAAGCTAGCAGCTTGTACCTATGATTGACTTCCAGTTGTTTCTTCTACAACTCCCAAATATCCCTTCCACAAGACCCGCTCTCCAAGTTAAGGCTGGTCCTTGACACAGGGCCATCTGGTCTACCTCTAGAATGAGACTTCTGCTCCTATTCCACCTACTAGTTGGTGATGTGCCTTGGGCAGTGAATGCCAATCCTTTTTATCAAGTCACTCTTGTTTCTCTTTGCTTTTTCAGTTGTCTGAATGTCCCTGTTTTGTTTGAAATACACTTTTTTTTTACCCGTCAACCATTTATTCATTTTATGTCCACATTGTAACCTCCCCTCTCATCCCAGCTCCCCCTTCACAGGGTTCCTTTCCCAAACACCTCCCCCTTTCCTCAGCGAAGGGGGAGCACCTCTCCTTACCAACCCACCCTTGTATATCAACTCATTGCAGGACTAGCATATCTTCTCCCAGTGGGGTCAAACAAGGCAGCCCAGTTGGGGAAACAGGATTCACAGGCAGGCAACAGAGTCAGGAACAGCTGCAGCTCCAGTTGTTGGGGTCCCACATGAAGACCAAGCTGCACATAGCTACATATGTGTGAGGGGTCTAGGTCCAGCCTGTGTCTGCTCTTTGGTTAGTGGTTCAGTCTCTGGGAAACTTTAATGATCCAGGTTAGTTGACTATTGGTCTTCCTCTGGGATTCCTATCCCCTCTGGGTTCCTCAATCCTCCCAACTCTTCCACAAGATCCCTGAGCTCTGTCTAATGTTTGGCTATAAGTCTCTGCATCTGTTTCTGTCAGCTGCTGGGTGGAGCTCCACACTACCCACTTCCCTTTCTCTGTCTTTTCTTATTCCTCTCCTTTATAGCATAACACAGGAATCAGATTCTAACTAGTCAACTTACCTGGTAGTTAGCTTTTGACAAAAAATTGTAGAAAGTATTTCTTTATTTTTAACTATCTGTATATATGTCCTTGGCAGGTTTGTGCACATGAATGCAGTGCCTGCCACATACACTGGCAGCTCTGGGCCACCTGTTCTATGTGCTGGGAATGAACATGAGTTCTCTGCAAGTATAGCAAATGCCCTTAAGGGTTGAGCCGCCTCTACAGCTCTCAAAATAGTGTTTTTGTTTTTTGCTTTTGTTTTTTGTTTGTTTGCTTTTGTTGGATGTCACCAAATGGTACAGGGGCATGCATGCATTACAAACCAAATACAGAATATTCACTGGTATACAGGTATAATTATCCCTAAATATCTGTTTTCCAAAAGAAAGAAAAAATATTACTCTTTGCTAAAAATGATGTTTTACTAGGGATATTTTGCATGATGTGCGAAAGTAAGATATTGGAGAATTAAGAATTAGTTTAAACCTTAACAAACAAAAAATAAAAATTAAAAATTAGTAGAATTAAAGTATTATATTTTTAGAACAATTCAATTAAGATCAAGTATACTATAGAAAAATTAATTCTACAATTTATCAATCATTTGATGCTAGATAAAGTATTTTACAAGATTATATTATCACCATGGACTCCTAATCTTTATTCTTCTGAAAATATTTCTGTTTTGGATATTTATATTCCATCAAAACAATAACTCCAAAATAAATAATTCATTTTCTGTTGTCACTTAAGAACAGGAACATTTTATTATTGCTAAGGAAGTAATGTTTAGATTTTGTCTTCGTTTTCTTATATCCTGGAGGGGAATCTGTTGGTGAAATTGAGCACTTTTACCTGGCTAGGATTTCAAAACCTATATCTTATCAAATAGCTCACTTTGTTGTTGAATGTATGATTTATGTAGATTGTGTATTTACATAAGGAAAAAATTTTGAAATATGATGCTGCAGAACACCAATATTTGTCTGTTGGATGACTATTGCCTCCATCACACACCATGTACACTTTTTTGGTAGGTAAAATTTTTTCCTCATATACAGAGGTTGAAAGTTATAGCTAGTTCTTTCTCAATTCATTTTTTAAATCTGGTACATGCTTATTCCATTAACCCAAATACAGATGAATAAATCTAAGACTGCTGAAGTGATTTTATTGTTTTATAAGTGATCCATATTTAGCATCTTGCCAAATGATTTAATGAACAAAAGATATGATGGTATCTTCCTGTGGTGCCCAGCACTGATACTGACACCTTGCTAACATGAGTAAATAGGGCCAAAGATACAGAGAATACCAGACTAGACAGATTTAAATCACCAGGGATTTTGTTTTCATAAGTGAACAATGGAACCATCCTCTAATTTACCTGGGTCTGGACTTCTTGGTATCATTTGTCTACACATTCAGATCAATCATAACACTAATTCCATTAGCTGTTCTGTAAAGTATACAGTGAGGTAATTTTAAATTCTATAAACCCTAACCTAATAGAGCAACCTTAAAAGTGCTGAAGCTTTTACAGGGTGAGTATCCACTGGCATCCATGTTGTGATAACATTAAACTCAAGTGTAGATACAAAGCAAGTGTTTATACTGTGACCATATGATGTTGAGGAAGTAAAATCTCCTGAGACTGTAGAAATAGATACCAAAATATCTCCCAAAATTCTCCGAGCAGTTTTAAATTGGTGATGAAATAATGAATATAGTGGACAATCATTTAAACCTAAATAGGAGATGCCTAGATTAATCATTTGCATATGTTGCATATATTAACTATCATATATCATCTGCTATATATGTGATTGATATAAAACCATTAGAATATGGCTTTTCATTTTCAAGCATTCCTTGCTTTGGCATTACCTAGTTGTGTATACGACAAAGGATTCTTAAGCAGTAGCTCTCATTTACTTCATCAACAAAATGTGGCAATAAACTCAACCTTGCTGGTGTGCTGTGTATATTAAAGTTCATGGAAAGATAAAGAACAGGGCTTACAGCCAATCACATAATTAATGCAAAACTCAAAGAAAATAAATTTATATTATTGATAAAATATAGTGCAACATAAACCACAAATTAAACTTCAGATACGTCTCTAGATTACTTGAAGTCACCTCCTTGAACATATCTAAATAACTTTAAATCTATTCTGTGCAAAAATAATTTTATTTGCTCAAGCATGTTAACAACCACAATAGTGCAAGATTTGAATGTCCCAGTGATTGCAGCATAGGAAAGTTGGCATATGATTTTTAGTCCCTCCATGTGAGTGAGCTCTGCCTAGATATTACTATTTTTGACTACATATAGGTAGGAAAGCATTTATAAATGGAAAATGACTTTCATTTCACCTTCCTACTCTTAAGCTAATATTTATAGCAATCCAAACCAGAAATTTAATATCATTCCAAATATTGCCATTGATTGCTTATTGAATTCTTGTTAAAAGATCTATTTAAGGCACTCCAAGATGTATCTGTTTAGCCAACACCCTGTTAAGAATTTGCATAATAATTGAGTTGCACAAATGTTTCTGAAGGGAAATATGTGTAGTCTGACTATAGTATTATGCAAATTTTGTTTTTACAGCCATTTAGCTTTTCCATAATACCTTATGTCACTTCACAGGCAGTGCGTTAAGCCATGTCAGCACTGACAACAGCATACGAGGGCTGGGCTCCAGATCCTGCAGCTTCAGCCTAAATGTATGGTTGCCTTAGGGGCACACTACCTATTAATTTAACATTCTAAAACTAATTATGTATGTCAGGGTGACCTCTGTCTAATCTACATTCATCAGAGAGTCGGAGCCTTCTGTCTCTATTGTTCCCATAATAAAATAGCTGTTGATAGACTTATATAATTGACTGTGTCGGAAGTGAACTCACCCTACATGGCTACATGCAAATAGTGTATAGTCCCTCTAGAATAAAGATAAGCAAAAAAAAATAATCCAACTATCTCCAGTAATTAACTTTGAGGGTTTCTTAACATCAGGAGGAAATATATTTTCCGTTGGCTTAAAAATGAATGTAGGGAGTACATAGGAGTCACAGCTCTTATATTTAAAAAGAAAGTTTTCTTAGAGAAATTTTAAATAAATGAAATGTAAATTGGGTTTCTTTTGTAAATAACATTTATGATACTTGATGTTCAAATTAGAGTACCTATAGAATTTAACACATTTGTATACAGAAATCCATATTCCGACCAGAATTTTGAGTCTTTCTGTGTAAATATAAAAATATATAGCAAATAATGACCTCCTAAAGAAAAATTTATGACACCTTTTCATACATTCTCATGACATATAGCAGAACATTTCTTTAAAGAAATGTTATTTGTATAAAACAAAAAAATATTATTGGAATTAAATCTATTTTGTGAAAAAATATTTCTACTTTTCAAGGAAATTTCTTGATGGAATAAACACTTTTTCCTGAGGTTTGCAAGATAAATATTGATCAACTAGAGATGCATGATGGATATTGGATCAGATTTTGAGAGTTGTATATGAAAGAAAAAAGCAATTATGCCTGCAAAGAGCCTTTTGGAACAAATCATCCCAACAGTTTTCCAGAGGCAATAAGCACTGTTCCAATGAAGTCTCCCCAGTTTTCCACATAGAACCTCTTTTCTTTCCAGCACTATAAAATCTATGAAGAAACGACCATGGTCCTTGATCTGAAAGGCATTGCTGTAGAACAGACTCAGAGATATAATTTGGAAAGACACCCCCACCCCACCCCACCCACCATGGCAGCACTCTGTTTGTTTGGTTTGGTCCTGGTTGTCCATAATATCCTTATCTATTAGCTGAGCCTACACATAATTATTAAGGAATGGTACCAGAATTCAGGTTAGAGCAACTGAAGAACTCTTTGTTGAACTGTGCTCAAAAGAACTAGTTTAATGTTGGTAAATGTAGAAGTGTTGAGGCAGTAATGTGTTATTTAAGGAAATGGTTCATTCGTCTAAACGTTTAAGCATCACTGATCGAGCCTCTACACCAAAGTTAAGGTGATACAGGCCTAAAATCTCTGGCACCAGAAGGATCAGACAAGTGAATTAAATGTTACAAAGCCTTATTTTTCCACAAATTTGTCACATCAATAGTGTCTATTGTCTATGTCTGGAGCTGTAGAGTAATTGAAATTGTAAATGTTGCAAACCCTTACTTTGTGCTCCATATTCAACATACTCATGATTTTTCTTCATTCTTAAGCAATATTACCACTGGGCAATATATTAGATTAATAAAAAATTACCCCAAATGCCATCATGTACGAGCCTGGAATGGTTTAAACAAATGTCCAGTGAGTGACTTACCTAAAACAATCAATAGCTGAAAACTAGGTGTCATCAAGGCAGACCTCTCTGCTGATGGTCAGGTATTTTGTTTCTAGGAGTAATATACTCAGATATCTACAAAATGTGGTGAGTGACATAAGTCCTTTCTACAAGGATATAGGTCACACTGGAGCAGGGACCCTTCCTATTTCAGTATGATTTAACAAATTGTTTAGTCATATCTGCAAGAATCCCATTCTTAAAAAAAAAGTTCATTCCCAGGTTCTTAGGAAAAAGAAGAAAGAATGTAGACCATAAATAATAGGGGAATAAGGTTTATCACAAGAGATAAAAACGAAGGAATTCTAGACAGAGATAACCAGGAAAGAAGCAAAAATAGAGATTAGCTAACAGGAAGCCAGGGTCAAATAAGGATATGAAAGAATTTGCAAGCACAACAGACAGAGAGAATATATTACACCTATGAGGAGTCTGTGTTTGGAATATCTACATTATCACAATAGTGACAGGGGTAAGATGATGACATCACAATGGACAATGGCTTACATACTGAACCTGAGCTGAAATCAGGCTGTGATGGGACCTGGAAATTAGAACTGGCAGAGAAATAGTTCAGATGCAATCTTCATCTGTAAGAATCTAAAATTAAAATAGTATATTCATGGCCCGGGTTGTATATCATCAGTACTAGGAAATTCTCATCAGCTGCAGATGGAAAAGAACGTGTGATCTGGAATTAGAACACAGAAGCCAAGGAAGAGCTGATTGCATGTGAGGATACCAGAAAGTTCTTTCCATCTAGAGGAGTGAGGGATGGGAAGCACAGTGTGGAATAGAGGTGGACAGCGCAGCCTACTCCAACAGAAGCTGAAGCTCCTTCTCTTGTTAAATAAAGTAGTAACACTTAGTCCCACAAAGACATTTGTAAGTTGAACAATTAATGAAGCTATTCCAAGTAAGCCTCTCACACAGTAAGTGCAGCTATAAATGTTAGCGACTGTTATGATAAATATTATTGATTTTTCTACTTATCCTAAAAGAGAAAATAAACCTCAAAACAATGGATAGTAACATGTGACTACTTTTCAGAACATTTTTATACAGTTTCTATGACTTTTCTATACATTCTTGAAAAAAAAAAACATAGTTCCTGTGACCTTTCTTGCATGTTTCAGATTCCTTTTTTATAACTCTCCTCCTTCTTTGACTATTTTTCTCTTTAGCTATATCCATTTCCTTTTTATTATTGCAACCTTAGATAGACTTCATATCAATGTCAGGATTTCAGGTCTTCCTTTTTCCTTTTGATTTAGGATAAACAGAGATCTGAAAGAAGTTTAAATCGATAAACTGTAACTTGTACTTCTGTTACATTGAAGCATATAAACATTCCAGAAACGAATCTGTGGTGCATATGTGTTTAAGCCCCTCTCAACCATGCTTACATTCATTTGTTCAAGTTGGTCGCTGAGTTGTAGGCATGCTAGGAATTTATGTCTGGAGTGGCTTGGACTGACGTTCTATTTTTTTTATCTTCACTCCTACGTTTGTTTTTTATTCTTGTCCTGTTTTGTGGCTGTTGCTAACGATGACACACCTTGGTTGGTACCTCATCAATGGATATATTCTCAGGTATGTCTCCTCATGCTCGTGTTTGAAACTCTGTGAGAGAGTCCCTCCATTTGACATTTTTGTCTTTAAGTATAATTTAGGGATTACTCTGGATCACGAGCTAAATCTTGTGGTGCTAATAAGAAATCTCATATATCCAGAGGACTCAGTATTTAACATTTCCTTGAGAGCCCAGTCCAGTGAGCAGATAAATCACCATGCGGTATAAGGTGAGCTCAAGGAGCCAAACACCATGAGTACCAACTGATACCACTCTGAATTAGGTGACAGTGTTCTAGAAGCTCCGTGTGTTATGCAGACACATTCCAGGCAAAGAACACTAACGTCTCTTACCTTTTTAAACTTCTATTCTTGGCTGTCATCATTGAAATACATTTTGGAAGGTTGCTTGTTTCTGTCCCTAAAACATTCACACCTGTTTCCAGCACCTGAGATGTTTCTTAGAATACATTTGGCCGCCAATCCCAAGCTCCATCCCCACCAACCACAGTATGCGTGTGAATAATCTATCTTTCTTTATCTGCTGCTGTGCTGTCCAATCATACCTCCATGACCTTTAGGTCTCTGTCTTTGTTATTTCTCTAATATTTTATTTCAGGACAGAGCCCTTCTAGACAGTGAACAGGGTGTTTTTTGGTTACTGCTGCTGTGTTGAAACACCATGAACAAAAGCAACTTGGAGAGGAAAGGGTTTAGTCGGCTTACTGTGATTTCCTGAATCACCGTCCATTGTGGGGAGTGAAAGCAGGAAATCATACAAGGTGGGAAGCTAGAGACAGGAGCTGATACCTCAGAGACTTTGAAGGGATGTTGCTTACTGACTCTTTTCTCATGGCCTGTTCAGCTTGCTTTTTTTTTTTAAATAGAAGCTACGATCACCACCAGAGCATTGGTAATAACACTTGACAATGAGCTGCTCCCGCTCTCATCAATCACTAATTAAGAAAATACTCCATAGGTCTGTCTCAAGGCCAGATTTATAAAGGCATATTTCTTAATTGAAGATCACTACTCCAGCATGATTCTAGCTTGTGTCAAGTTGGCATAAAAACTAGCCAGGACATATGTTAATAGAATAATTTTTTCATTAAAAAATCACATTTCTGGGAGGGGAGGGCAACGACTGGAGTGCAAATAAATGAAATAATTTTTAAAAGACCACATTTCCTCCTAGTGTTAAATAAAAGACCACCTATTCTACAGAAGACATTTAAATCAGTCTAACTGCAAAGATGATGTGATATAGAAAGACTTAGATAATCATCAAAATAAATTCAGGTAGACCATACCATAAAAAGTATTCTAATTGTAGTAATATAATTGTCATATGTTAGAATATAACTTTGTCTTTTCTCATTAATCATAAACATGTTTATGTGTTTGGAAATGTAGAACCATGCCAAAAATAAGTCTTATATTGATACTATAGCACAGAATGGATAGTAATTTTAATTTCAAAGTATATAGAAAACTATATATAATAAAAAATTTCCCTTTTGTTTCACTATATAGATATAGTTACCATGTTTTCTTTTATGGTGACATTGGAATATCATATTTGTCACGTAGGATTCTTTTTGTAGACATAATTTTCTTCACTTCTTTCTTATATGTTTCAACATTCATCCACACACGATAGTGTTCTACTAATATATTGCTTTATTTTCATAGATTAATACTACTAAATCTCAAATTCCCTTCATGTTTACACAGTACTTACTACCTTCAAGGTGCCTTGAAAGATTTATCATGCTGAACTTAATTAACTTTGTGATTGGACATGGAGATTGCATAAACATGTCTATCTATTTTAAAGCACAGTGTAACTATGAGAATAAACAATATCCGAGATCCCATGTCTAATATTACTCCATGATGAAAAGGGCCAGTGGCCCTTGAAAAATGGATTATTCTAGAGATAAGACATGTTAACATTTGGGATGACCTTGAAACATTTTTTTAATGTCCCAAAAGTAAAATTGTCAACAAAGAAGTTGGGTTCATGCCAGGGAAACACATAATTAAATCCAAAGTATCACAGCCTTGCCAGGTTATGACAGTGTTACTAACTAAAACAACAAGCAGTACTGAATCATAAAGTGGAAGATATGCTTGGTATGTAAAATACAGAACACATAGGAAATAAATACCACTGAATCCCGACAAATGCAAATGAGAGAAGAAATGGAGGATGCTGGCACCTTACCCCTAGGCAATATAAACTGTACACGATTCTGAACAATTCAGAATGAGAAAGAAATAAAGCTTTATACTGTAATAATTCAGTAAAATCTAACTTCACAAGGTGATGACATTAATATAAGTGATTATACTATAGGGCTAATATATTCTGATTTGTTAAAACAAAACAAAACAAACAAACAAACAAGCAAAAAAAATGTTTTCCTTTGTAGCCTTGCTTCCCAACACCTTGTCCACAGATAATCATGAGAAGGGAACCTGAAACAACCCACACCATTTCATGCAAAAGTACAAGGAAAACCTGAGAAACTAAAGACCACAAGAACCATAAGGACTAAAGACAGTGAAATGTTAAATGGTAACAGAAATTTGACACTTGGGAAATGACAACAAAGTCTGTTTCAAGTGTGGTGCTAAGTGATTATCAATATCATAAACTCCTTTTTCCTCTTCCTTAATTATGATATGTATCCCACTAAAGTTAAGGAATTTTGGTGCTGATAAGAAAGGAACTGAACATTTCTATAGACATAAAGAATGAAGCAATATTGTCTTAATTTAAAATGTGCTACAATAAATAATTTTATACATACATCATTTGATACCTATGTACTACAACACATAGGAAAAGCTATATAAAACTGTTGGGAAAAGGTTATATGCAAATATCTTCATATCAGGGACTGGGAAGATTCCTCAGCTCTTAAAGACTTTCTGTTCTTGAGAAGGACCTTTGGTTCCAAGAAGCCACATAAGTAGTTCACAACTTAGATTAATTCTAGTTCCAGGAGTTTTGATGATTTCTTCTGGCCACAACGGAAACCATACATATGGTGCCAATACATATATTCATACAAAACACCCACATAAATAATAACTAAATATCAAAAATATTGATATCATTTTTGATAGTTTCATGTTATCACCACAGAAAATTGTTCTGGAAATCTCCTTTTGTCTTCAAATACATGATACAGAGATATTTACATCACCTATTGCTAACGTGGTCATGCCTATAGCTTATAATGGACCCCTTGCTCCCCTCCATGACTCCTATAATTTATTCCACTTGAGCAACCAGAATGCTATTCCTGCCATGGTAAGATAGGTCGAGTTGAAGATCTACTAAGATGTATCAGATGGCTTCATGCTTCCATTGCAATAAAATTGCAAGTTCTCACAAAAGCCATGAGTACTTTTCTTTCTGTCTTCTATGGCCCTCATTCTTATACAACAAACTGACTCCATGGCCATTTTACATATGAAGCCTTTTACAACAGAAGCCTCGGTATCAAGAATTTTGCACCAAGGAATCAGGCCATTTATAATCATTGTGGTTCAGTAACACTCTATACCATGGTCCCCCTTGAACACATATGGAGGCTTTGAACTCTTCCTAACCCAGAAAACATGACAAAAATAGTGCGTTACTAAATGATGATAGAGGAATTTTCATCATGTAGGGTTTGCAGATATCATAAGCAATAGAACCCACTCCCTTTCTTTCTCTCTTTGAATAATCAAGTATCCTGAGTTCTACTCACAACAATTTATCTTTCATAAGATATCAAAATCTTACCAAAACGTGACGTTCCACTCATGAGGTTCTGAGCAGAAAATCCAAATTAAGCGTGAAATCTCTCATCTCCATACAAAATCTATAGTGATAAGTAGGTGTAATTCATGATAGAGTGGTTCATGGTAAGTTATTTCACAGCAATGGGAATGAACTGGCATTTTCTGTTATTGTATGTCATCCTTTTGCATTATCTCTCTCTTTAGTATCTATTCCTTTTTGCTGCTATGTACTATGAATTTTTTGGTGGTTTATAGACTTCATAATTTCATTAAAGTATAAGCTCTGCAAAGACGGAGTTCTCTATATCATGTACTGCTACTAATGTAATTTCTAAAATCTTGCTGTCACACAGTAGGTTAATTAATAATTATTTGCTGAGTGAATGGATGGATGGATACATCAATGATGTTTAAAAAGATACAAGAAGCCCACATGGCTAACGATGATACACATAGATACATTGTTTTAGCTTCTCAAGATTTGTTAACTAATTTTTCTGAAAGTCTGATGTGTAGAAAGCAAAGGTATGTATTGACACACAGAGAAATGAATTTCCTAACCCATTAAGGCTTAGCTGCCATTCAATAATATAAAGCTCCCTGTTATTGCACATTCTTATAAAATGTAAGATTTTTTATAGATTTACTTTTATTACCTATATGTACATGTGTTGATATTGGGAGTGTATACTATGGGTGTGTCAATATGTGTGGAGGTCAGATGAAGACATCAGATCTCCTGGAGCTGTATTTATTGACAGTTGTGAGAAACTTGGTTGTAAGCACTGGGGACTGGACTTGGGTTCTCTGAAGCAGCACAAAGGTCCCTTAAGGACTGAGCCATCTCTCCAACCCCTAACCTGTAAGGTTTCTGCATATGACAAGTTGGACTAAAATTCTGAATTATTCACACTATAGTGCAAGTATAATTTAAGTAGAATACAATACTTAAGTTCAGGACCCCAAATGGTGCTTTTGTAGAGATGCCCCTATGCACAAAGTTCCAAGGAGGGGAAGTTTTCCTTTGCTGATAGGATTTTTTATTTTAGCCAAAGTTTGTACCCCAAGCCTTGGCACCATAAGAGGCATGTACTATTTACTGGTAGTGTGATAGGAGAGGTGGTCTAAATCAATGAATTTATTATAATGCAAGTTACAGTGTTACAAGCCTTTTCTGAGGATCAAGGCAGAATAGGAGTACAGCATAGAGTCAACACGCTTTGATAATTTGAGTTGTGGTTCTGGGGTGACATTGTCAAGATTAAACCCATCGCTCTGCAATTACTAGATGTGCAACTTTAGAAAGTTATTTAATCTCCTTGTGTCTGGTTTTTCTCATCTAAGATTCGAGAATTGTTTTATCATACAGAGATAAGATAAATCTTGTTGCGAAGATTAAATAAAGTAATGCTTGTAAGAAAACGGTGGCAGTTTCTAAGAATAAATGTTCTGTAGACGCATTTCTTTTGTTTTCCTTGAGAAAAAATGCCTTATAAAACAACAAACTTTACTAATGAAAAGCATTATTATTTGGGACATTTATTGATTTTTATTCCAGTCAAGACTATAATATGCAATATAATGCAATCTGTCACACCCTAAGATTAGAGAATATTTTCCCCCAATACTATTTTCCTTAAGTACAAAAATGCATTTGGAATGAATTTCAAAGGAAGTTTCCATTTAAATTTAATGTGATGCAGCCACATGTTTTCGTGCTGACAATATCTTATTTCATTTTTAGCTTTCACCTAATTCCATATCCTTTATTTTGTGGATTCATTACTATGCAAATATATATGCACTATATTCAAATGCATGCTTTGAGGATTATGCTACATTATATCACTTCAAAATTAAACAGATTGCGTTCAGTTTTCTCAAGCTAGAAGTGGTTTATATAAGTTGGTACAAGTTACTGAGTCAAGTCAATAACCAAGATCTTTCCTTTGAACTAAGAAAGCACTAAAATGATTATCTATAGATATTAATAGCAAAATTTGGTTTAAAAGTCAAAAATGATGGGCTGGAGAGATTGATCAGTGTTTAAAAGATCCGGCTGTTCTTAGAAAGGAAAAGACTCAGCTCTGAGCACCCATGTAAGGCAGCTCACAATTGTCTATGACTCTTGCTCCAGAGAAATTCATGGCCTCTAGCTTTCATAGATACCCATATTGATGGTTGAACATCCATACACATTCACATGATCAAAAATAAAATAAATCTTTAGAATATTAAAAATGTTTCAAATGATGAATGCAAGCTCTTTATACGCAATTATAATTTCAAATATCCTTAAAGTGTATTTTACCTATATTTATAAACATTAATTTACTGTGACCTCAGGAGGTGGAGACAGGAGGTTCAGATTATAAATTCATCATTGATTACATAGGAAGTTACAAATCAGCCAGAGATATATTATCTATGTAAAAATAAACATTAAGGAGCAGTGTTTCTCAGACAAGTGTTTCTCAGGCTCAGCAAGGCTTGGGTGCTTGATTTCAAGTCTGAGAGTTAAAACTGATCCCATAAATTCACGAGGCAGAGATAGAGAGGCAGAGACAGAGACGGAGAACCAAAATTGCAATTACCCTCAGGCTACTCCATGCATAACCTGACAGAGGCATCTCCAAATTCAAACACTGCCCTCCCCCACACACAGTCAGTTAAATAAAAATCTAGACAAAGGTTGGCTGTGACATGTGCTTTCAATTTATGAATTACCTGAAGCTCTCATCTCTTGACACCCTACTGTTATCTATGTCTTTGATTATTACAGATAATACCCAAGTTTTTAAAATAAAAACACACTGAAATGAAGACAAGTACTAGTAAACGGTGTTCTTACTTTATTTAATAGTGATTATACACTACAAGAAATGGAGCTAAAACAACATTTTTTTCAGTTTACTTTTAAAATCATGAGATGTATCTCAGGCCTCAGGTTTTTGTTTTTTTGGTTTGTTTGTTTTTTTAACCATTCACCCTGTCATTCTGACATGAAATGGTACATTTTTTGGTTTTTTATCAAGTTTAAAAGATTAAAAAAATAAGGACACGGAGGATCCTTGGATAGTTGAATGCTGTTTTGTGACCTGGTTAGTGCTGCTTTTATACCACTATTCATTTTAATAAAATAAGGCTACATGAACATCAATGTTGAAATACTATGATGCCAATCTGATCATCAAGACAGATGTTAAGACAATGTAGATATTCCAGATAATGGGAAGATTCATGTGCCAAGATAGATAGACCAAGATGTCAAAGATATTTTATCATGCAACTTAGAACAGTGTGACAGTTAGGGGCTATTTACTTTTAGAATTTTCCATTTAGTATTTTTGAAACACTGTGGTAAATAAAATAGTGAATAAATGAGGGATGTCTTAGTTAGCATTTCCATTGCTCTGAAGAGACAGCATGACCAAGCCAACTCATATAAACGACAACGTTTAATTGGGGCTGGCTTACAAGTTCTGAGGTTCGGTCCATTGTCGTCATGTGAGATGTACATCAGCATCCAGACAGGCATGGAGCTGGAGGAGCTGGGAGTTCTGCATCTTCATCCAAAGAAATGGCTATGAGCAGACTGTTTCCAGACAGCAAGGAGAAGGGTCTCCAAGCCCACCCCCACAGTGATACACTTCCTCCAGCAAGACCACTTTTATATGAACAAGGACACACCTCCTAATAGTATCACTCTTTGAATGCCAAACATTCAAAGACATGAGTGTGTGGGTCAAACATATTACATGTATGTCACTGACTCCCATGGTCCTATAACTATAACAGAACATAGTGATTTCATGAAAATGTGGTACATGTACACAATGGAGTACTACTTAGCAGTTAAAAACATTGATTTTTGTGAACTTCATAGGCAAATGGATGGACTAGAAAATATCCTGAGTGAGGTAACCCAATCACAAAAAACAAAACAAAAACAAAAACCCACACACACATGGTATGCACTCACTGATAGGTGAATATTGGTCCAAAAGCTCGAATTACCCAAGATATAATCTACAGACCAAGAAGAAGGATGACCAAAGTGCAAATGCTTCAGACCTTCTTAGAAGGGAAGTTAATATTCATAGGAGGAAATACAGAGACAAAGTTTGGAACAGAGACTGAAGGAAAGGCCATCCAGAGATTGCCCCACCTGGGGATCCAACCCACATATATACAGTCAGTAAACCCACACAATATTGCTGATGCCAAGAAGTACATTCTGACAGGAGCCTGATACATCTGTCTCCTGTGAGGCTCTGCCAGAGTATGACAAATACAGAGGTGAATGCTAGCAGCAAACCATTGAACTGAGAATGAGGGCCCCATTGGAGGAGTTAGAGAAAAGATTGAATGAGCTGAAGGGGTTTGCAACCCTGTAAGAACAATACCAACCAACCAGAGCTCCCAGGGACTAAACCTCCATCCAAAGAGTACAACGTGGACAGATCCATGGCTCCAGCTGCATATGTAGCAGAGGAGGGCCTTGTTGGGCATCAAAGGGAGGAGAAGCCATTGGTCTTGCTAAGGTTTGATGCCTCAGTGAGGAGAATGTCAGGGCAGGGAGGTGGGAAGGGGTGGGTGGATGTTGGGGGAACACCCTCAAAGAAGGGGGAGGGAGAGGAGGTTCATGGACAGGAACCGGGAAAGGGGATAACATTTGAAATGCAAATTAAAAAGTCCAATAAAAATATATCTATACATAAATGAATATATGCATACATACATGCATGCATACATACATACACATATACACACATATTTGTTCTACTGACAGTGTGAATGAACTTCAACTACGTCTATGTATAGCATCCTCTCTGGATTGGAAAAGCTGCTTCTTTGGCAACTCCATCAGGCTGTCTGCACAGAGATACCAGGCATTACCTATTGGCAAAATCTATGACCCAGTATAGCTGGTAGTGGTGAGTCATGTTTTCTTTCTCTAATGATAATATTCTGGAGTTTTTAAAAATTATTTAGTACATACAAAATTATTTTCTAGGGCAAAAACAACCTTTCACTAAATATCCTTTCTAGTTTCTTTGCTATCTACATACATACATACATACATACATACATACATACATACATACTTACATATATACATACAATCTAGAGTAATTTTCAGTAATACTTTGTCACACACACACACACACACACACACACACACACACACACACACACACCAGTCAATAAAATACTTAATACTAGCAACCTTATTTTTATATATAATAGAAACCAAAATCTTTAGGCTACTATGAATTTACTAATTATATGTGTTTTAAACTTCACACAGAAATGTTTCATAAACCTATTTTGTGTTGATTCATGTCACTGGGACAAATCTTTGGTCAAAATAGTGTAAAAGAAATGCTTGTTTTGACTCAAACTTTAAGGGTTCTGACCGTGATCCATATGTCTGTTGTTTTTGGACAAGATAAGGCAAAAAAATATTATGACAGAGAGAGAAATGGACATAAGAGCAATGGTGTTTGTCATAGGATTTCTAGTATAGAGAGATGGAAGGAGGCGGGATAGGATAGGATGGGAAGCCGGGAAAGGGGATAACATTTGAAATGTAAATAAAAAATCAATAAAAAAAAAAGAAAAAGCCAGGAACATGACAGGTGTGGCCCACATCTTGAAATCAAACTCAACCTTCACGGTCTCCATCAACTTCCAATAACTTACTCAATCCAAAATCCATCAACAGATTAATCCATCAATTATGTCAGAGCTTTTATGATTCAATTACCTCTCAAGAACACCACTAGCTGGGCACCAGGCATTCAATAAATGAACCTCTGACCTTTAAGGGAACAAACACCTGCTTTTAACCCATACAGTATGCAGTATTTTGTTATGAAATCCTCCACGACTTAATAGGTATCTAGAGTCCTGTGACATCATGTGCTTAGTAATCTAACATTTAGGTTGTCTTCTTTGTTCACTATTTTTTTTCTTCAATTATCATAAGCTATCCAAACCCTTGATGATAAGAATACCAGAATAAGAAATATCTTATCTGACATTTAACAATCATGCTTATTCCTAGTTTATAGCACATTTTCCCATTTCATTTCTTCATAGGTGCTGGCAGACCTATACAATGTTACTGTAATAACTAGGGTTTGCAAATACAAGAAGTGGTGTTATTAAGCCATCAATAACACAGGTCTGTCCTTTCTAATGCCATACAAATTTTCGAATATAAGAACATTGTTAGTACAATAGGAGACCCATTAGCATATACAATAGTTTTGCCTTATTAACAGCCATGTTCATGTTAGCAATTTTGATCTAATTTAAGTGATGTCCCCATTATGGTGGCAAATTGTGTTTTCATTAATACAGTGAGAAAGCCATTAATATGAAAATTGCTCATTCAGAATCACATTAGTGAAGTACTTATCCTATTATCACTAAGCAGATTTTAACCTAGGTGCTAAGAAATCTGAGTTGAAGCATCTTCTAGGGAAGAGGTCATTGTATTTCCTTAGTATGCTATGCAGAATTTCTTATGGTTTCTTCACACCTTTTACTGTGTGATTAACACATGTATTTAAATTAATACTATACATATTTTCTGGGATAGCACACATACCCCTATATTTCATAGTAAGATACTTAACTATCCCAAGCATATTATTCAGAATATTAGTAGGTGCTATGTCTAAAATTTGATTTTTTTACTTGTAACAGAATCTAACTACACTCTTATGCAAAGAAGCATAGAGAAATATGTTTAGTAGGAAACTCACTTGGGAAATTGACTTTAAAACAGGAAAGAAATAATGGTTAAATATTTTCATAAGAAAAAGATTTATTTGCCTGCCATACATAAAACAAAATACCTTTGGCTGGATAGATTTTAAAAATAAAAGAAGCTTGCCTAGCCACTAAGGAAGTTAAAGTATATATGGGAGCCCTCTTGTCTGTGCAATGTCTTGATAACGAATTTTATCACATCAAGAATAAGTATGAAGATGATGTCAGATAACTGTCTTAGGGTTTCATTCCTGTGAAAAGACACTATGACCAAATCAACTTTTATAAGGGAAATCACTTAATTGGGATGGGTTTACAGTTTCAGAAGTTTAGTTCATTAACATCATGGCAGGAAGCATGGCAGTGTACAGTCCTACATGATGCTGAAGAAGCCAAGAATTCGACATCTTAATCGGAAGGCAGCAATGAGAAGATTGGATGTGTTTTACACTGGCTGTAGCTTGAGCATTTTAGATCTAAAAGGTGAGTCCATTGTGACGCACTTCTTCTAACAAGACCACACCTCCTCCAACAAGGCTACACCTCCTAATAGTGCCACTTCCTATGGCCAAGCATTAAAACACAGGAGTCTATGGGAGCCAGGCCTATTAAAACTACAATAAAAAACACCAGCCTGTCCCCAGAGATAAGGCTGCTCTTATCTACTGTGCTGACAACTAACTCGAGAATCCAAATGGGATATCTTTGTCTCTTAGATTGTAAAGTATAAACTGATTTGGCCAGTTACATATAAGCAAAAATGATTTTATTATGTTTTAAGTCTTCATTTAGATTTTAGTCACTACCCTCAAAACTCTAGATCTCCTTTCCTTTAAAATAAAAGCTGCAACTCTCTAAACAGGGAAGCTTCAATCAACTGGGGTATCAGAATGTGGCAATGGAAAGTAGAGACTTTCACTGAGAGGACTCACATGGCCAAGCCAAACAGGGAGCATTGCGTCTGCCATAGAAATCATGTGGCTTTAGATAACTCATCTGATTCTGCCCAATAGAAGTATATGAGGTCTTCAGAAGGAAAATAAGTACTTAAGCTTTAATTCTGATTAAAACATGACCTAGGGGTATTTTTTACCTAATTTCTTACTATATCAATTTCCTCATTCATAAAATAAAAACACACATGTGAATGGAATAAATATAAAGCTATAGCATTTCCTAAGGCCTACAGGGAAAGAACAAAGTCTGAAATAACTTGAAAATAGCAGTAAATAAGACTGAATGTAATAACGCTTTATCTGATTGGAAGTCAGCGAGATAAGAATAAGCTTGTGAGAAATGAGAGCTATGGAATAGGAAGAAACGCGAGAGCAATTATCGTAAGTAAGGTAAGTCACTATGTGTCCATTAAATGGCAACAAAAGAACCAATCATGGTGAGAGCCTGCTCAGGAAATTTATTTTGTTCACTTAAGGAAAGGATCATGTAGACATCTTGAAGATCTTGATCTGCCACCCTCTCTTAGAGGATAGGAGAAAACAAGTGTCATCTATTATACATAGAATGCTTAATATTTGTTTACGCAGAACATGGGATGGTGT
Source organism: Rattus rattus (assembly GCF_011064425.1). NCBI lineage: Eukaryota > Metazoa > Chordata > Mammalia > Rodentia > Muridae > Rattus > Rattus rattus. Next base: position 22,956,075 of record NC_046162.1, read on the forward strand.
ATTTTGTATTAAAATATTATGGACTAAAAGAAGTATTAAAGCTGAGAAAATAGAATAATCTGATTTGTGGTGAGGAAGTAAATCAGATATGCAAAGGGTAGAGGGTGGCTAAGGCTAAACCTATCATGAATGTCTCTGAGGATCTATGTCACTCTGCTTAATTAAACACCAACATTCAGCAGGATACATTGTGTGAAGTTATTTTCACCTAGATTCCTACCAAGAGGAGAAAAAAGAATATTGAAATTAACAAAGGGGACCATGTTGCAGTAAAAATAAAAAAGGGGCAGAACCGTTTCCCATGTGTACCCTGCCAACTCCAACGGGCCATTGGATCTCGTGCCAATTTATCTCAGATTATCTTTCTGCTAGCCACGAACTCTCTGGTTCCAGCTACCCAGTAAAATCAGGGTTCTATAAGTCCAGTAGCGGCTAGCCTATGAGGCTTCCTGCCACGGATTCTGCCTACACTCCCAGCAACCGCCCCCTGGTAGTTAATGTATAAATTCCCAATTACTTGGTAAAATCAAGGCTCAATAAACTGATTTATGTGTTAAATTCTCAATCCACAAAACATCCACACAATAAACTTACACAATAAATTTACAATAAAGATATAAACCGCCTACCGAGATAAGATAAATTTGCCTACAGAAATCCATCACAGCTATTTTGGCAATTCAAGACCACCAGATCTGGGTCACCCTTCCCCTTCTCCATCTAGATTCTTCTCTTCTTCCCCTTCTCTCCTGCCTTACAAAAGCTTTGTCCCTGCCTTATTTTTTTGCAGTCCAATCATAGCCTTGACTTAACTTGTCTGCCTTCACCTGCATAATGACATCAACCTACAAGACCATAACTTCTAAAGATGTTTCCCCCATTCTACTCAATACATTATGCAGAATGTAGAATTCTTTGAAAATATTCCCGTACCATTGATGGGATAACTAAGATTCCAATCCTTAATCTTTGAAAACCTTAAATGTTGGTTAGACAAGGAACACTAAACACTAAGCCTTTCTAACCCAGAACTGTCCCTGTCTAAAGGAAACATAGGGGGAAAAAATGGAGCAAAGACTGAAGGAAAGGCCATTCAGAGACTTCCCTATCAGGAGAACCATCCCATATGAAGATAACAAACTCAGAAACTATTGCTGATGCCAATAAGTGCTTGCTTACAGGAGCCTGGTATAGATGTCCTCTGAGAGACTCTGCCAGCACCTGACTAATACAGATGCAGATACTCACAGCCAACCATTGGATTGAGCACAGAGTCCCCAATGGAAAAGTTATGGGAAAGACTAAAGGAGCTGAAGGGGATTACTACCTCATAGGAAGAACAATATCAACTAAATAGACCACGTAGAACTCTCAGGGACTAAACAACCAATCAAAGAGCCCATGGAGTGATCCAATGCTGCAGCTGGATATGTAGCAGAAGATTGCCTTATCTGGCATCAATGGGAGAATAGGCCCTTGCTTTTGTGGAAGCTTGATGCTCTGACATAGGGGGATGCTAGAGGGATGAGGTGGAGTGGTGGGGTGGGTGGGTAGGTGAATGACAGAGCACCCTGTTCTAGGCAATGAGGAGGGCAGCTGGGATGGGGATTTGTGGAGGGGAGACCAGGAAGGGGAACATTTGAAATATAAATGAATAAAATAACCATTTTGTTTAAGAAAAAAGTTGTTTTGAGCATCTCCAGATAGAATTCTGATCTCTTCTGTCTTAGGCTCAGAATTAACATAAGAATGTTAACTTCTGCCCACTCAAAGTATTGTTTCTCAAAATCTGCAAATTTATTCCTTCATCACAGTTTTCAAGTACAGTTGAAACGTCATGTGAATGTCAATGTGTTGGTCTGCAAATGCACTCTTCGTGGGGGCAGGGGTCATGTCACCTCTCTGAGGGCACGGACTTTAAGTTCTCACAGAAGGTAGTAGTTGAGCAACACTGCATTTTCTGACTTCTCGTCTCCATTTATAAAATAAAAATAACCCAAATGTTTGAACAAATGACAATACTTACTCCATAAGTATTAATTGATCCGGTTTGGAGAGTATAAATTCAATCATGATGAATAGACTTCGACTTCTTACAATTCCCCATGCCTCAAGTACTTAAGTGAAAAGAAAAAAAAATAGTTGACTTTTTTGTAACTTCTTTTCAGTAAACATCTATTTTTCCTCCTACGATTCAATGCAATCCCATCTTAAGCCTGAAGAGTTTAGTGTGGAAATCTGTGTGTGTTGTGGTTGCTGGAAGGAGCTAGTAACACTGCAACAATGCAGTTTATGAAAGTGGAAAAAATAAACAGTTATTCTTTCCCCCAGTGGAGTCTATATGAATTCAGTAAAATATGATTCTGAATATTTACTTCCAACTTAGACAGAAGTTCTTTCATCATTTTTATCATATGTACACACATTGCTTGCTATGGAACGAAGCTAATTCAACCAACCTATTAGACACACACTGTGTTTCCCATGCTGGCACTGAGAGGAAACAGGATTTCAACTTGGCACTTTGCCTATAGCCACTCTGGGGTCAGAGTCAACCACGAGGAAAGTTTTGGGCATTTACTGCTGATCACTAAAGACAATTGTCCTGTAGCTATCTAAGCTTTAGATTCTCTATTGTCTTTTAGGAAAGCGATGTGTCCTCCAGATCCAAGGAATAATGCTGCACATAAACAATGGATCAGGGCAGCTGGGTTGAGAAAATGTAGCCATGGAGCTGCCTCAAATCCAGTGCACTCTAGACTACCCGCAGGTCATTCTTTCCTTCCTGTGCTCTGGACCGCCTCCAAAAATATTTTTAATGAGATTTTCATTGAATTTCAAATCAATGTGCCAACCTAAAGAGAGAGCAGGGAACAAAGAAAATGAACATAATAGGATTATGAAGTGGAAAGTAGGATGGTCATTGGCCGCTAAAATAGATTTTATTATGTTTGGTTCTTTAGTTCAGCAGACATAGGATATGATATTTGTCCTTATTTTGAAATTAAAGTAAAATATTAACAAAGTGTTGAAGGGCGGGGAACACTGGACTGATTAATGTCCCGTTGCTGGATAAAGATTATTATATCCTATGGGCAACATGTTTCTGCCTGATGCCCTTTCTTCTGCCTGTTTTCTGCTCTATTACCACCCCGTTGTTACATGCAGGGCGAACCTTTTTTTCCTGGAAAGGGGCATTCAAATCTCTGTTTGCTTTAAGTATAAGTATCTCTGGGGCGGGGATCCTCTGGGATTTTCTTTCCTACTTCCTAGAATGTAGGAATTCAACAGCCCCTGTTGTTTTTAGCTCTTTCTGCAGATAATTGCCGCCAGTACTCGTTACTGGAAACACGGAAACACGTTATGGGCTCATATGTTATTAAGCTTACGGCTGAGCGTCTTGACAGTTCTTCGTTATTTCTGAAGGAAGTTCTCCTAAGTTTATTATAACTCTTCCACTATTGTCTACTGGAAACAGTGAGCATCATTTGTCTATGGGAAAAAAAACTGCTACTTGACTTTCTGAATGGTCATATTTCTTATTTCTTTGGTCAGTAACAGTACATGAGAATCTACTCATTAACTCCAGACGCCAAGCTTTAGAGCCGTGTAAGGCTTGATACCTTTTGAGTGCTTTGTTGGAGACAGGAGAGCCACGCTTACTATAATGTGTGGTTGGATATTATGTGATCTCTCCCCGCAGTTCCTGAAAGGAGAAGTTTTCAATTTCAGAGTTTGCCTATGTTTGGACCAGTTTCATAACTCCTCAATGTATGTTATATTGTTCATAGGATTTTCTTTCACAGACACTTTGTTGGTTTTTTTTTTCATATTGTGTTTATACATTCTTACCTCTTCTAATTTTTATACATAATTCCTTTTGATTTCTGTCATAGGCACTAAGTCAGATGAAGAACTAAGAAATAATTGAAGTGCGAGGATTTAGTTTGGGAGGTAATCTCAAGAGGTGAATGAAATACAGAAAATAGCCAGGGTGGTATGGACCACCCTGCAGGTTATTGTTTTCATAGCACTGCTGGGGTTCTCTGGGAGATGAACAGAACAGACCCTCAAGATATCCTCTTTAAAAATTATCTTCGGTGTCTTTTCACTTCCCTGGGGTGGGCACGAGCTCCCAAGGGAGTTATGCCTGTCAGTGGTTGACCTGAGGGCCGCAAATGGCTGATGGGTAAAGAACTGTAGGGTGAAAGAAGCCATTGCAGAACCCTAAAAAGAGTGAAAGCCAAGGGCCATGAGAAGGAGCGTAGCTGTTTCTTTACAATTATCAACACTAAGATTCATTTTTCACAGTTATGCCTCTTAGTTTGGGGAATAAAGTACCAAGTATTGATCTCCCTCAGGATCGATACTTCTTACTGATTCTTAGGAGAGTACTGCTTTTAATTTCGAATACTGCAGAGCTGGGACAGTGTATTTCCCACTGAGCTCAACAGTAGGGCATGTAACCACACTCTATTATTCAAGAATCTTTAATGGGCACATATGGATTGTTGTGCTCAAAATCCTAAAGCCAGACATTCCCATGCCTACGTGAGCAGGACAGCATTTTCCTCATAATTCTTGGCACCCAACATTGAATGTTTTCTCAATCAACCGACCAGTGATTTTTCTGCTTATTTCTTGATGTAGGGAATTACCCCTCTGTTAGTTAAGAATATTTTGTTCTCAGATATAAGAGAATAGGAATTGAACTGGCTTTAAAAATCAAGAAATTTGGACCCATAGGGCTGGTTTAGTGGTTAAGGTCACTGGTTCTCTTGCAGATAATCATGTTTCAATTCCCAGAATTATCATGTTGGCTCACAGCAATCTAGGACTCTAGTTCGGAGGAATCGATCATCCATCCCCTTCTGACCTTTTTAGGCCAAATATGCATGTTTAATGCATACATACATGCAGACAAAAATATTCCTACACATAAAATAAATCTAAAAATAACAGCAAATGTCTTTATCTGCTATGTTAATATATGTTGGTAGAGTCTGTAACTTCAGTCATAGTTTGGGTTAAGTGACTACTGAAGTGTGTTTTATCAATATGTGTGACTTCATTTGCCATCTCTGCCCTAAAATACACTATCTCTTTAAAATGCCAGGATTGAAAGGAACTCCAGACATTATACTCACAGCTCCTATTCATCAGGAAAAAGAAAAGCACTGATCACACTGATTGCTAAAATAAAATTCTGGGCCTTGTCTCTTAAGTCCATAAGGATAATTGGATTGCACTTAAATCCCTTTGAGTCTCCAAACTAAAAACTGTCACTGGGAAATAGGCTGATCTTCTTGTCTAGACAAGAGTGGGCTGTCTAGACTCCAGAGTGAAAGATGTGGCTGAGATGTATAGTTCTTCCTGGGACTCACAGATTAAGAGGAAACAGAGGTCAATAGAAGTGGAATTTCTTATTGGTCTTTTAGATGAAAATCAGACACTGTTACAGAAAGACGATAGCATAGTTTATGAGTAGTTTATCTAGAGTCTATGTCTGTACATGACATGCTTTCCCGCCTAAATCACCATCCTATTGCTTGCTGGTTCTCATATATTCCTGATTTTCTTCCAGACCTTTATCAGCACAGATAAATCTGGCCACCAGTTTATAATAAAATCATGTCGTGATAAACACATGAGGACATACGAACATCTAATATAAGCTCCCCAGGACCACAAGATAGCACTACATATTACTCTCCCGGGATAAGATCAGAACTTAGAATCCAAACTATGGCTTCTACTAAATTTTCATTGCTCTTGCCCTGTTGTAAAATTTCTAAAAATCCCAAGTCAGCAGTTATCTGTAGGTTCAGTGACGATGCTTTCCATCCCTGAAGCCTATCAAAGAATAGCCTATGTTCCCAAAACCATATACTATGTATAAATGATGTTCACCAGAAATCCTCCCAACAGATTCCTTCGACTATAGCTTGGATCCTAAAGTCCCCAGTAAATGGTCCTTGTGAGGTCACTTCAAAATACGCTTGCCAATCCGTTTAACAAGTCTGATGACTCTACAGCTATTAAGTTGCATGAGGACAAAGCCAAGCATGAGAAGCACCTTCTCAAATGTGAATCCCATCTATTCTTGAACTTGTTCCTAGACTGAAGAAATAGTTTCTTGGCTAATGTTTAATTAATATAATTACTCTTTTTATAATTCTAGCTGAAGTCCTCAATTTTCATTTTACATATTACATTATGACAACTGCTGAACATGAAAACAGGTCTTAATTTCCACTTACTCAAGGTTAAGAGGTCAGTAGACTTTTTCTAAGGTTCACATGAGAGGTTCTCTATCCTGAGCATATATTATGATTTTTTATAATTACTTTTATTTTTTTTATGTGTATGAGTACACAGTCATTGTCTTCAGACGCACCAGAAGAGGGCATCAGATCCCATTACAGATGGTTGTGAGCCACCATGTGGTTGCTGGGAATTGAACTCAGGGTCTCTGGAAGAGTGGTCTGTGCTCTTAACCTCTGAGCCATCTCTCCAACCCCATATATTATGATTCTGTGAAGGGATTTTACAATCAGATTATAGCTGCAGAGTTCCTGATTCACTGCCGGTGGAGAAGATTCTGAAAAGTCTGAATCTCTAACAACAACTTATAAAGTGGTGAGTCTCTGTTCAGAGAATTCTCCTGTGAGAGTCACTTTTATAGAGCAATCACGCATGTTCAGGGGAGGGTGGTGCTACCATGCAAATAGCTCAATATTGAGATATAGACTTCGTATTTTTTACAAGCTCTTCAGCCTTTTTACTTTTATATCATCATCATCATCACCACCACCACCACCATCATCATCCTCTCTCCAACTCTTTGTACTTTTCTTACTCTTTTTGCCTCATTATACCTTCCCTTAAGGATCAAAGTAAGTAACTCAAAACTTAATTTATTGCACAAGGCACTTGAAATAGAATATGAGTTGACTATCTCTGCTCAATCTACCATAGCTAAGATGGTACATTATGTTTTTTCTGAAATTATTTTTCCCATAGAGACAGCCAACTTCATGCCTATGTTTTTGTTTCTATGGCAGGCTATTAAAGTGTCTTACATTGTCAATTACAGTGTTTCTGTTTAAGAATCAGCCTTTATGTGTACTTGAAGCCATGCTTACTCCTTCATTGTATGAGCCATTTGTATGACTATGATTATAATGTTGACTGGGCACATGTATTCATTCTGGTATAACTTTCAAGATTATTGTTGGTAAATATGATCCAGGAGAAGAAAACTATGCAGAGCACTGACATAGTATTTTCTAAGGACCCAGACTGTACACAATTGAAGGCAAATCACCGAGAGGTTAAATTATGGCTCCCAAGACAGATTGCCTTGCTTCAGGCCAGCTGTGTGACTTCTTAGCTACATGAGCCCAAGAAAGTTACTTAATTGCTCTGGATGTGCATAGAATGCATGTGATTATAGGATTCTCCTATCAGGATCATCGTGGTATTAAAACTATGCCAGGCACAATCTTTTACACTAATAGCTCATCATGAGTGACTTATTAAAAACTGGCTCTCTGATTAGGAAGAACTTGTATATTTAACAAGTATTAATATCTCTTGTCTGAATCAATTATACGGTTCTGTTCAATATAGTCGACTTTTTAGACTGAGTAAAAGTTTTTACTTAGTTATCACTCAGAACTTGAACCATGCTATCTTATATAGCAATAAAGTATCTGAAAAAACTGGAAGGCAGAAATAAACCCCATCAATTGTATACTTCTTCACCATGGAATCAGAAAAATTTCGATATCGAAAAAAATATTTCATGTTGTATTCTCTGTCAAAGGAGAGTTGTAAGCATTTTAATATTAACGTTAAGAAAATCCTAATGCAGCACTACAGATGAACACAAGAGAATAATATCTCAGGGCTGACATATTAAGATTCAAATGTCTTTAAATAATTGAAAGCTAATTTGGCATGAAAACCTCATAGCAACTGATGCTTGTGTTTGTGAGTGGGTGTGCATGTCTCTATGATCATGCCAGTGATGACATCATTTCCTTGCATAGATCAAGGAACAGGCTGAGATTTGTCACTCGTACTCCAGCTGTCAGTCAATTTGATCATTTCTGATTTAAGTAGATCCTGAAATAATGCATTCTGGTGTAAATCTTCTTTATAAGCATATTCCTCCAAGGTAAAATAGTACTTTATATTTATCTCTATCAAACTCAGTAAAAGTAAAAAGTAAATACCATCATCTTTATATCCCCATAGCTTTAGCTTATGCCTTCCCTACCTTCACTTCTCACAAAATTCTTCCCTTCTTTCATGAATTCACCTCTAAAATAGAAGTTCAAACATTTTATATCATTCACCAAAAAAAAATTTCCTTTCAATATTAGCCACTTTCTTAGACAATGGAAAACTAAGAAAAGACATTTTTTTCTTTTATTGGATATTTTTTACTTTTTAAATGTTATTCCCTTTCCCTGTTTCTCCTGGAGAAACCTGCTATCCCATCCCCCCCTGCTTCTATGAGGATGCTCCCTCAGCTCCCCACACGCTCACTCCCATCTCCCCACCCTGATATTCTCCTACATTGGGGCATCAAGCCTTGATCAAGAGCCTCTCCTCCCATTGTTGCCCCACAAGGCCATCCTCTGCTACATATGTGGAACAAGCCATGGGTCCATCCATGTGTACTCTTGGAATGATGGTCTAGTCCCTGGAAGCTCTGGGGAGTCTAGTTGGCTGATATTGTTGTTCTTCTCATGGACTTGCATGAAATTAAAGCAACACAAAATCTTGTATTAAAAGGTTTTGTAGAAAAATCTCACTGGCATTCGTACAGAGAATTTTTGTATGTAAAAGAACCTGTCAATTCCATAAAGTAAATGATGCAAAAAATCAATTATTTATTTAATTATTATCCTTAGAACATAAATGTTTTATCTTATGTTTCTAGTGATAAAGCCACTCATTTCTTCTTTAAGGTAAAAGGTTTTGGGGAAGGCATATATTTGTTCTTGTCGTTGGTAACAAAACATTTAGATATTGATTTTAATTGCTCATTCCAGAGTGTATGGTGGTTAAAAACAGAAGCCTATTAGTGGCTGGCAAACATTTGTGGTTCCCAAAGATGAAGATCTGGTTTCAAAAAGAAATCCGACAAAATGCCCAGGATGAGCTTCCTGTTTCATTCACTCCCTGCTTCCTAAGCAACACTAATGCAGTCCCGCAGACTAGTGTCTGACTGTGTAGCTCAATCAGATGTCCGGAACCCATGCTGCTCCCTTTTCTCTCTTCCTGTCTTTGGGCAGATGCAGTAATGCCATTGGTACATCTTTGGGGAATTTTCCTTTCTGCTCTTCACCCTCATTACTCCGGCCATCTGGTCCTTTTCTGGTTTGCTTCCACACAGCAGATGTGCTCCCACCTCCCTTCCCACACTGACCTGAATGATCTCTGCAAGATCAGTATGCTCATGAGTCTGCCCAGGTACAGAGACAGACAATGGGGCAATGCCAAGGTCTTGACCCCTATGAAGACAAGAATATTTGCATCTGCTCAAAGCAAGAAGGATATTTATGTTTATCACTCTCTTCAGATAGGATGTATTTGTCTACTTTTGAATTCCGAAACTCAACATGGAAACGAAATCATTTGTTCACAAACTTGTTACATTACAGGATCCAGATCTCTGCTTTTAAAAGAAGTCAGAACACTGTAATCCAGACAGTAAAAACTTGCATCCCAGTTAATAGGAGTGGAATACAAGTGTTTGGTTGTTCAAAAATTCATATTTACTATTGTTGACGTTTTATGTAATCATACTTATTGTATGGGAAATGAATTGCACACCCATTCTTATAGAAATACTATAAGTGCCATGCTATAAAAAGTATTATTAATGGTAAGAGTATCTCTGTTTTTCTTTTTTAGCTCCTGACTTGAGATGCACATTGTGAACTGCAATAGATTTGCAAATAATGGAGATTCGGTCTAGTTTCCGGAGAGAGAAAATGAAAAAAAACTGACGAAAGTAGTTGATGAGGGGAGTTGGCCCACTGAGGTGAAATCTCCATTTGCATCTTTTTAAATCCTAAATTCCATTTAAATATTATTCAAGATATAATGACCTGAAATAAAGATTAAACTTTTAAAAGTATTCCATATTCAAACCTACTGAGAAGCTTAGGATAAGATTAGGCAGTAGCTGATAAAAAAAAAATTATCCATTACTTATAAAGTGAGACCTAAGTGTTAAAATCTTCCATCATCAAAACAGCTTTCTATTAAAAAGACTTCTGCATCATGGTGCCAACATAATTAATAGATATATTTTACACAGGAACAAAGGGATGGATTCTTTGCAAAATAAAAATATATGTGAACTTACTTGGAATAGTGTGGTCAAGAATGTTGGTTGGCCTTTGATCTACCACTGACAGAGTGGATCTGGGGAGGGGGCAGCCTCCTACTTCTTTCCTCACATGATGATAATTTCCTCACTGAAATGCTATGAGTTGGAGTTCCACAAACTCTAGAACTAATGCTTTTTTTTTTTTTTCAAAAAAAAATCTGGCAATTAAAGCAATGAATGAAAAGGCATTTATTGTAGATTGCTAAACTAAAGAAGACTGCCAGGGTGATTAACATTAGGATCAGAATCTGACCTGTGCATTATCTAACCGAAAGCACGTAGTCGGTATTATACAAAGAAATCTAATGAGTTCATAGAAGACCAGAGTTAATATCTGTAACTATATTAAACATCATTCCAATCTTCTTACTTTATAGACTTTTCTATCTAACCATTTATCTACATACCTTATATTTTGAAACATTATTTCTCAAAAAAAAACACACTACCTTGACAAACAGTAGTATGAATGCAACACTAAGCACATGCCTTACATTATATTACACCTATAATGTGAAAATGATAAAAGTGAATTAAGAAATTTAAAATAATGTGTCTTCACCCCCCCACACACACATAAACACTGTCATTGAAAAAATTGTATTTTTAAATGAAATGTGAGCATATTTATTAGGATGCTCACTATTGAACATGTTATCACTTTCTTCATGTGACAGAGAACACACCTGACCCGTGCTGTGGGAGGAACAAGTTGTTCAATGGCTCCACAAGAAATCCCCGTTTACCAAGGAGAGTATGCTTCCTCCTAACACTACCTCTGTTCTAAGTTCCAAATAGCCACGATTTCCCCAGAAACCCTTTGAGCTGTTACTGCCTCAGATACGGGAGAATATAAGGCTACATACATCAAAAACACACAGGACATTAATAAATGACACCAGGACATAGGCCTAACGTTATCAAATTTCTTCAAATGATAAGGGATAGGAGGGACCGTTATCCAAAAAATGTTCCTCAGTCACAGTAACATGGAGATCTTATATCAAAGGCACAAGGGGCCAGTGTTACTGTCATCCTGCCCTGAACAGTGGAGGAAATTTGCAGATGGGCGTATACACTATCCCTGGCTTAAATTTCTCCTGGTTCTTCCTCTTAAGGTTATTGTGATATTCTGCCTTTCACCTGTCTTAGCTATCATTCACTTATCTTTTTAAAGGAAGATGAAAAAAATTGGTAGAAGAGAATGAGGAGATGGTGAAACACAACCCTGTTAAGACAAAAATAAGACAAAAAATACAAAAACCAGATGTAGTATAAATGTAATAGAAACTGGCTGAAAATAGTATATCCCATCAGACAATACAGCACACAAACAGGGCAGGAGTAGTCAGGAAAGGGCAGAGGTCATAGCCTACACCAAGAGCCTTTCAATAGACCGCTGAATGGGCTGGATCTGCTGTTTTAGTTGAGACCCTTCTTTGATGGTTACCGAATAGTTGATGACAGCCCTGGACACTCCACAAGCCCATGCTAAAGCCTGCTTGGAGCGCACAAATACGTAGGGAACTCTTGTCTTCACACAGCAGAGGGAAGTGCAAGATGCTCTCCAAGGGCACAGCATCCGCTGACGTCACAATGAACTCCGAGCTGTCTCTGTCGAGGGTTTTGGTGGTTTCACTGGCTCCTTTCTGAAGCTGCTCGTAGTTACAGGACTGCTGAGCCAGGTCCAGCAGCTTCTTGGTGAAGTGGACATTTGCGAGGGGATAGGCCTTGGATTCACATCAGTCTCCATCATGGCTGGACTGACACCACTGCAACTCAACAACAGCCCGCCTCACACAAACTCAAACGCCGCACCACAAAAATTATGCTATAGGCACACTTTTTTTTCTTAGAAAAGGGGGATTTTTGAGTTGCAGTGCTCTGAAATCTCATTATGTCCAGCAACATTTCACTATCCTTAACCTATAAGAACTTCCGACAGTAAGTACAAGATATTTATCAGATAATTATACTCCCAGTAAATCTAGATGTTCAAAACCCTTAAAGAAACCAAGCCCTACCTGGTTATCGCATAGTAAAACTGTAACTTTAACACTAAATAAAAATTATCCACTCACTATGATATCACACAATTAGTGATTCATTCTTCTTTTGGAAAAAGAAGTGCTCAAAGGTCTGTGAAGGATACGATCTTGGGCTACAGTGACTAAGGATTACATATTTAAGAGGATGATTTAGGCATAAGAAACTCTATTGGCTATTGGGGCCTAATTTATGAAAAGTTAAAAGATGGCGTACATGTTGTTACTGGGAGAATACTGAGAAAGCGGGGAAGACACAAGTTTAGTAGAAGATGGAGTCAAAAGGTTTGAGGGGAAAGATGTGTTCATTATTTATTTCCACATACCACTGGGAAGACAGCATACCATGAGGAAGGCAGGAACGAGGCAAATATCCAGGGGATGAGAATGTGTGGAAAACCCAAAGAGAAGCCCAGTTCAAGGAAACACCTTGAATTCAAAGAAGTACGATAATGGTAGCAAAATGATCCTAGAGATAGGCCGTGATGCAAACCTGAATCAGAGAAGAAAGGTCAGGCATAAAAAGATGTTTGGGCTTGGCAGATTAAGTCACTGACTGTGTTTAAGCTTGAGGCTTGTATGTCAGAATGAAAAGAGAAAGGAGATAAAGAAAAATTGTGTTTGTTTTTTTATTCATATGGAAAGTATAAGAGCACATGAAATGACAGTGATGTTTGGACAGAAGACGAAGACTTAAGCTCATGAGCTCAGTCTCGCCAGCTGTCTAGTGGCAGGATCAGCTGGAAAAGGAGCCAGGAGGCACTGGAACACTGAGAAAAATGGAAAATGTTGAGACAAAAAAAATGGTGTCTTAGTTAGGGTTTCCATTGTAGTATAGGCACACCATGACCAAGGCAATTCTTATAACGGACAACATTTAATTGGGGGTGACTTATAGGTTCAGAAGCTCAGTCCCTTCTCATCAAGGCAGGAGCATGGCAGCGTCCAGTCAGGCATGGTGCAGGAAGAGCTGAGAGATACATATCTTATTCTGAAGGCAAACTTTGAAATGTGCCACACAGTGACACACTTCCTCACCACAAGGCCATGCCTCCTGAGAGTGCTACTCCACGGGCTGAGCCTATTCAAACCACCACCTGTAGGGATGTAAGGAGAGTCCCCAGAGGATAAAGAAATGCAGGACAATAACAAGAAACGCCTTGTAGTGGATCGTCACATTTAAGGAACCAGACAAGAATAGTTTTATACCTGAAAACAGTCTTCTCTTGGGATACACGATAATTTGGTTGAAATTGCTTTGTGATGGTTATGATTTAAAAAAAAATGTCTGTTGATTTAAGGTATCCAACATGTCATTCAGGACATGCACAGTAACAAGGACGCTTACTTAAGCAAACCACCATCACCATCATCACATAGGTTTCATGGAATGAGCAGCTAAAACCTACTTCTTTAGCACAGATTGTGGGGTGTATAAGTATAAACGCCCATGTCTCAGGGCACACATCCTCTTTATCTGCTTAGTTGAAACTTCTCTAGTTTTTCCACAACTCAACCCTTATTAACACTGTTTTGTTCTATTTTTTATGTATGGATATTTTATGTATGGATAGTTTAGGTTCCAAAAATAATCCAGAACATGCAATTTTTTTTACAGTGTTTTAGTCCACCTTGCATACTGTCCTCCAGCTTCATGTACATGTCTCAAATAGCAACTAATTTTTTAAAGTTTGGATAGTGGTTCATTTTATATGCATGCATATTTCTATATGAGTGTATGTTTAATCCTTTATTTACTCTTCCAGAAATATCCAGGTTGTCCCCACATTGCCAGCATTGAATCCAACAGTGACAGGCAACAGCAGACCCCTCTAGAGGGTGATTCATTTCTTTGGGTATGCAGTTGAGGAGTGTTCCCTTTTCTCCACATCCTCACCAGTATCTGATGTCCCCTGAGTTTTTTATCTTAGCCATTCTGATTGGTACGAGGTGGAATCTCAGGGTTGTCTTGATTTTCATTTCCCTGATGACTAAGGATGTTGAACATTTCTGTAGGTGCTTCTTGGGCATTGAAGATTCCTCAGTGGAGAATTCTCTGTTTAGCTCCGTACTCCATTTTTTACTAAGGTTATTTGGTTTTCTGGAGTCTAACTTCTTGATTTCTTTGTATATTTTATTAGCCCTCTATCGGAAGTAAGGTTGGTAAAGATCTTTTCCTAATCTGTTGTCCTACTGACTGTATCCATTGTCTTACAGAAGTTTTTCAACTTTATAAAGTCTCATATGTTAAATGTTGATCTTAGAGCATAAACCTTTGGGTTCTGATCAGGAAAATGTTTCCTGTGACCCGAAAGATGCTCCAATATATAACAAAGACACACGTTCCACTATGTTCATAGCAGCCTTATTTATATTGTCAAAAGCTGAAAACAACCCAGATGTTGTCCCTTAACAGAAGAATGGATACAGACATTGTGGAACATTTACACAATGGAGTACTACTTAGCCATTAAAAACAATGACTTCATGAAATTTACAGGCATATGGATGAAACTAGAAAATATCATCCTGAATGAGGTAACCCAGACACAAAGGAACACACATGGTATGTACTCACTGAGAAGTGGATATTAACCCAAAAGCTCCCAATACCCATGATACAACCCACGAACCACATGCAGCTTAGGAGGAAGACCAGGGTATGGATGCTCTAGTTCTTCCTGTACTAAGGGAACAGGATGATCATGGAGGGGGTAGATGGAGGTGGAATCTGGAAGATAGAGAGGAGGGGGAAGAAGTAAGGGGCACAGTATCAGGTATTGAAGGGAAGGGAGAGAAGTACAGAGGGTCAGAAAATCGAATAATAGTATGTAGCAGTGGAAAATAAGGAATTGGAGATAGCCACAGAAGGGTCCCAGATGCCAGAGAAACAAGAGGCTCCTAGGACCCAACTGGGATGACTTTAGCTGAAATGCTCAGAGAAGAAAAGATAGAACTTGTATAGACTACCTCCAGTAGTCCACAGTAGATGGGACAAAAAATGGAGCAGAGGCTGAAGGAAGGGTCATCCAAGGACTGCCCACTAGGGAATCGGTTCTGTCTGTAGATACAAAACCTGACACTGTAGCCCTTGACAAGATGAGCTTGCTGACAGGAACCTGGTATGGCTGTTCCTTGGGAGGTTTGGCCAAGAACTGACCAATCCAGATGTGGATGCTTGGATCTAACCATCAGACTGAACTCAGGGACCCTGCTGGGGGAGCTGGCAGATGGACTGGAGGAGCAGCGGACAACTGCAATCACATAGGAAGAACAATATTGGCTGGCCAGACCACCCAGTGCTCTATTTTTGACTAGACCACCACCAAGGAGTGTACAGGGAGGGATCCATGGTTCCAGATACATATGTAGCAGAGGATGGCCTTGTCTGACATCAACAGAAAGAGAGTTCCTTGGTCTGGTGGAGGTTTGATGCCCTAGCATAGGGGAATGCTAAAGTGGTGGGAAGGAGAGAGTGGGTAGACTGGGGAGCACCCTCATAGAGGCAAAGGGGAAGGTGGAGAGAGTAGATGTAGGTGGGGGTTTTGTGGAGGGGTTATTGAGAAGTGGGATACCATGTGAGATATAAATGAATGAAATGATTAATAATAATAATAATAATAATAATAATAATAATGCATTGCATAGGCAGCTGTGCAAAAAAGACACATATGTGGATACACTCACAAAAAATTTATTCTTATTAGTAATATTTACCAGAGAAAAGCAACTCAATCTCTCTTGATTAACAGTATTTCTGCAAACAAGATCATTATTCAAATATAGTCCATTCTCTTTTATGACATGGCCAAGAAAGAAGAGGTTCAGAATCCTTAAATTTTTCAATAATGAGTTCAAACTGAAGGCAAAAAACAAAAATCTGTAAAACTAGATAAATGAAAACCTAGAATATTCAGGCTACTCTTATGTAGAAAACTAAGTCATAGATGAATCTAAACTCAACATTTGAAATGAGTTCAATCTGCTATGTTTTGAGGCTGGAAAGTTCTGTTTATTTTGTCTCTTTTAACATATCAGGAACTAGAGGAAATGGAATAATTAGGAAATGGAATGCTGCAGCTTTAAAATATATGGAATATTGTCAAGCCTTACCAAACAACTCAGCGTTTCTTTCTTATGACTTGGAAAACAACCAATATACAAATATGTGGACAGGTCTTTCTCATTCCAAAACGGAAGGAGATGGAGTTAGAATATGTGGAAGATGATGAAGTTGATTAAAGTGGCTGGCTTATGGCATGAGAGGCTAAATATTAAGAAAACAAGTTAAAAATATTTTCTATATAAAATTTAAATTTAAGTTTAAAAAGTTATTATATAAAATGGTATATTTAATAAGATGAAGAAAAGAGAAGCTGTCAGCAATTAATATTTGTGCATGGACCTTGATGCAAAATTAAAGATAGGCCAAAATCTCTAAGGCAAAGGCTGTCCACCGTTACCTTGCTTATATACACGCTGAGCAAAAGTGATGGCTTACAGACGTCAAACTCCTGAGCACAAGTCTTATCATCCCAATTCTGTGAATCAAACATTACTACCCACTACTGTGGATCCATTTGCCAAGACTCAACCCATATCCTTTCTCAGATTCAATGAATCCTCTTTAACCAGTGTGTTTATGCATATCCAAATCCTACTGGTTATTTTGACTCAGTTTTCTTTCTACGACATTGTGACATTCCCCCCTTGTTTTGTAACCCAAGTGCTGTGAAAGCAGCCCGTACAAAAGGCAAGTAAATGAACTACATCTAGCCTCTTTCATGTTTAACTTTAAAATTGCAAGGTATAGTACATGGATTTACTTTAAAGGAAGACCAAATCAAATGCAGTTTTAAATGAAAATGTAACCCATTACTTCATTAACTCTTACTTACACGCTGTCCGTATGATTTAAATACAAGTTTAGTCCAACAGACATCCAATAAAAATTGCTATAAATTTATAAGTATACAAAAACTTGAGGAAAAACAATTGATTAAATTATATTTGCTTCTGTCCATTGGGTATCACACACACCCACCCATCCCCCCAACACACATAGAGTCGGGGCAGACCGGAAAAGAGACACAGAGACACACATAGAGAGACATAGAGGTACACACAGAAAAAGTAAAGGAATTAGTCCAATATTAGCACTTAACATAAGAAGCTGGTTAAATACTGACAGGGAACTAGCAATGAACTGAATGTATGGGTTTTGATGAGTCAAAACCTGAATTGGCTTTGATATCTTCCTGCAGATTTTTGTCTAGAATATAGAATCCAAACATAGCTTGTAAGGTTTTCTATTTCATGCTAGTAGCATTTATCAGTGTTTACCCACCTATTGACAAAACTGAAGACAACATTAATTGGCCAGAAAGGATTAAGAATTGTTTTTAAAAATAATGATTATGGTCTTAAGGAGAGAAGGAAATTTTGATTGTTGATTTACGAGCGCATTCGTTCCTCTCTTCATTGATTGGGAAAAATTGGCACATGTATCTCTGTCAGATGTATTGATCATTCTAACGACAGCACAGATAAGTCCATGTGTGGGTGTAAACCTGTACAACATATGGCTTTCTTCCAGGATACTAAATATAAGTTTTCAGTATTACAGGACTGTCTGCTTCAGACAGTATCTTTTCAGTAATCACGATGGCAAGACCTTAGTGTTAATTCATAGATTATACCAATATCCATCTCTTACTCATGCACTAGCCCAAAGCTTGTTTCAGTCTTTTGTGGTCTCTAGATTTTTTACCATAAAATAACTATTTTGCTATGAGCTAATTACTATCTATCTTTTGAATATTGTGGCTACCTGTCTGTAGTCTTGAGATTTTTACTCTATCTCAGAAACGTACCTCACATTTGATCACAATTTACTACATGCTTTACTGTCTACATTTTTTCTTGGGAATTTTTAATGCAGTATAAGCAATACATGTAAAGTGTCTGCCTTCTAGCCAGGTAATCCCCCAGAATCCCTAGCTCTTGTTTTCATGAAGCCGGGTGTGGTACCTCACACTTACAATCTGAGAACTTACAACAGGAAGATGGTGAGGTGAGTCTAGCCGGGGTTACAGAGTGATACCTAGTCAAAAGGGGAAATGGAGGTCAAAAGAAAGAAAGGAGAGGGAGGAAGGGAAAGGTTAAAACAATTGGTCAAGAGCTGGAGAGGTGACAGCCCCCAGTACCAACCTGAACATTCACAACCTTCTGTAATCCAGAACCAGGAGACTCAATTATCTTCTCTGCACAATACAGGCACCAGGCATGCAAATGGTACATAGACATACATGCAAAGTACTCATACATATAAAGTGAAACCTCATAACTCTTAAAAAACATGTTGCTGGTATAAAAATCAAGACATTTTCCTGAAAACTAGAGACTGCCTAGGTAGCTGAGACTACTGTAGAGATCAGAGACAATCTGCTTTGGGAGCATTTCGACCTAGAATATTAAACTTCTCACTTAATTTTGTTTCATTAAATTAATGAACTATAAAGTCTGTCCATACTCTATCAAGATAGTGTATGAGCCTCATAGAGAATTGATATATAGGAAATTTGGCATAAGGACTAGAATAAGGCCACACTTATCAACTGATGTTATGAATTTAGTGATCTTCATGTGCTAAATACATACCATGCAACTTTAAAGAATTTTTGCGATGATTAGGTAACACAAATATATACAGAACCTCAGAAATGGCTTGGCATAGCATAACTCTAGATAAGCATTTTTTAATACACTTTTATGCTTGGGAATTGGGTAAAGGTGTGACAGTTGGTAACATTGTCCTCTAAACCATCTCACCAGGACATGGCCTATTATATCTCTTCAAGTTGTCATTGAATTTAGGGATTTCAACCTGATGATACTGATTTTCATGTGTCCAATAAGTGTATTAAACCACTGATAAATGCAATTGTATTCTATAAGACTTGAATTAGCATTGTTTATTTTTATACAAGCCTCCTTTGTTCATCAGAAATGCTTTATACAATGAAGTTTGGCTAGGTAACTTTGGTTGAGCATTGAAAGCTGAACACGCACGTTTACTGCCTTAATGGTACCAAGTGCAATATTTTGTAAATTTGTTAACCCATTTTATTTTATTTATTTTTTGTACAGGCCAGAAACTTTTATGAATATAGGTGCAAAGATGCTAAACAAAATACTAGCAAACCAAATCCAGCAGCATAGAAAATGGTTTATGTAGCATAGACAAGTGGGGTTATTCCAGGAATTTGAAAAAAGCGTGAGACCTAAAACATGTTATTACTTCAACAAATACACAAATAAAACACTTTCTACAGTCATATCTACATCAATATCTATATCTATATCTATATAGCTATTTAGCTCTATCTCTTTCTGTATAAATATATATGTATATATCCATCTATGCATATTCTAGTATATATTATATGCATATATGTATATTATATGCCTGAAGTTTGATACATAATGATCTATTTTGATATATTTCACTTTATTTTCTACTTCAGCTTTCATGTCTCTATCTATCCTTCAGTATTAAACTTTCAAAAGGTAGTACAAAATGAAAGCTAGACATTTCCTGTAAAAATCCTCATAACAAACAAACGTGTGCTAATTTGTTCTAAGAGATGCTATCAAATCATGCTTTCCTTTGTGCTTTGTTTTGTTGTCTTGACTCTGTCTCTGGACAAGAACAGCCATCTCCCGTACAGGCCTTCTCTGACAGGTATATGAAATTGATGAAATGTTTGATCAGAGGAAACTCAGCTTCTTGTTTAATGCTCTTTCTGGGTTATTCAAAAAAATACCTACAATATAATATACAGTCATCATCATTCTTAAAGCCCATGATCTTGGGAGAAATGAGGGTCTTGCTGGAAAAAGAAGAGCAAAGACAACCTCTGGGTGCTAATGTTTATTTTATACCGTCCCCTTTACACCAGAAATTCAGAGTATTGACCGGCATTGCCTGATTCCATTTCATCGTGTCCCATGAGAGTTGAAATTGCAGACTGAGATAAACTAAAAGTACCAAGTTCATCATGTTTAAAACTGCTTTTTCAGGGTATTGCTTTCTCTCTGCTACTCAGGGCTGTTCCTCTTCCACTGATAGGTTGTAATTGCAAAATGGATGGGGGGATAGCAAAAAGTAAAAATGAAATGGCAGCCCTGGTCTGATGTGGCATAGTCTGTGATGTGTGTCTGAAAGATTTATGTCCTGATTAAAGAAGCTGTGATTGGATTTTCTGATAGAAAATTGTTTTGGTCATTGGCACATGGGCTGCATATTCTTTGATCCAAAGCCTTTTTCAGTTACTGTCTTGAGAAACTTGAAAGAAAGCTCGAGGGGAGAGAAAAATCCTGTTAAGAAGGAAGGAGATCAAATTTATTCTATAATGTAAGGCAAACATTATGAATTAATGACCAATAATTCATGGTCAGGATAGATTTTTCCCATGCTTGGTTTTTCTTCAGTTGACGTCCCGTTCAGTCACTGTCTCGTTCATGTACTGAATACTTAGAAAATATTGTCATGTACCAGGCATAGTTCTAGACACACAAATGAATCAGGAAATACATAAAGCGGCCATTCTGAGTGGCTGTTATTGTATTGTTGTAAACCAGAAAAGAATAATAAAGAAGGAATGTTTGAGGATTTCTAATCCATGCAAACAAACAAACAAATACATTTTGAAGGGATGAAAATTAATGCAAATGATTTGTGTTCTTAGATTAGATAGGCATGCAATATCCTGTTAGAAGAGGTCATATTTAAGTGGGCCTGTCACAACCCTCTGCACAAAATTAAAGATTGTAAGGATGGAGTCGTCAATGACAAAACATTCCAAACAAGCCAACTAAATAAAATTATTATGTAGAGATGAAACATAATCGAATAGAGGAATCTGGATGTGAGGAGATAGCATGGGTAGATAGCAGGAAAGTAAAGAGAAAAACAAGATTTTTAGTAGAGACACCAGTATCGCCCAGCTGAATAACCTGGGAACTCATAAGCTACTAATCCAATACCGAAATGGTCAGTCCTGGTAGTGTACAAGTAACATGAAACAGACTGAGGAGGTTGTATATAGGAAAATACATGTAGTAATAATTAATTAAACATAAAGAGGCATTAGATTTGAAAGACAACAATGGGGTTTAGAGAAGAAAGGGAATGATATATGTTATGTAAACACATCCTATTCTCAATATAAGGAAGGAAACGAGCCAGAAATCGAGGAGACCTATTGTAATGACTGAAATGTCTGGAATACAATGTATGGGAGTGTTTAAAGAAAATGCTGTTAGCCAGGTATGGTCACTGTTTTAGCTTGTTTTAGATTGCAGAGAAAAAGACCATAACCCAAAACAACTCTGGGAAGGAAAGGGTTTATCTGCCTTATAATTCTACATCACATCTCTCGACCAAGAGAAGTCAGGGCATTAACTCAATCAAGACATCTGGAAGCAGAAACTAAATGGGAGACCACCACGCTGCTTACTGGCTTGCTTGCCCTGGATTGCTCAGCTACCTTTCTTAAAGAACCAAAGCCCATCTACCCAGTAGGGGCACAGCCCTTATGAGCTAGGCCCTTGCACAATAATCATCATGTCAATGGGCCAATAGGATCAAAGAAAGTTCTCAGTTGAGAGTCCTCCTTTCCAAGTGTCTCTAGTCTGTGCTATGACGACAGAAAGCCTACCATCACAGTGGCGTAGGCTTTTAATCCCAGTACTAAATTTGAGGCTACCATAGGCTACATAGTTGGATGCTATCTAAAAAAAAAAAATGCAGTGTATGAAACTCTCAAAGAATTAATAATATCATTTACTTTCTACAATGAAACTATTAATGTCTAAGGTGAATCTCACACCAAGTCAGTCATCACTGCTGGGGGTGTTATGTACACTAACTGACACTCACTCTTGAAGGAAGTTGCAGACCACAGAATGGATTTTGCAGTTTCCTCTCAATAAAATGGCACCTCCCCTTGAGTGGCTTCTGCTATTTACATTTGAGAGGAAATGAGGAAACCATTCCAAACACATTGACAAACACAACCGCCTCACCAGATCGATTCTTTAAATATCAAACTAACGTAAATTACATTTCCAACACCCAATATTTAATTAATGTATTCTGTCTTTCATAATTCACCTCCATATTTCCTTATGGACCTGCCGAACTACCATTATTCTTTTACCTCACAAGAAGTTCCCCTCTATCATTTTCTTGTGTTTGTCTGACCATAGAGGTAAGCACTGGTGTCGTCAGAGTCAGAGTCAGACGCCTATGACACTCGGGAGAGAAGAGTTGAAACCTTGAACAGAATTCCTTTCCTAGATGGAAGGGTAAACTTTCTCATGGCTCATTAATTATTTTTATTTCAGTGATGCAATTTTTGTCTTTAGTTGATGCCAAGTTTCAGACTTATTATATGAGGCCATCAATCTTGACTTTCAATTCAGCGTGAATCTGGGCCCAGGGGTCCTGAGTACTCTTTGTTTCAGACATGCACTCTGGATTTGGTATGAATTACATCTGGACAGGTAGGATGATATGTTTTAAAATAAGCAATTTTAAAGCACATGTTATCATCATTCCCAGTCCCCTACCTCCTAGCCTGAAAGCCCTCCTTAATAGGTTGCTGTGTGGGTGTTTATTAGGGATAACGCAGTGGAGACAGAAGCAGGTTGGGAACAGTAAAAAGAACTCAGATAGAAGACTGCAAAAGAGGCTTGACCTGATTTGGAACAATACAGCGAAAGACTGAAGAAGTTAGCATGATTTTGAAGACACCGATAACCATAGAAGATAATGCGCCATCAACCTGTTCTCCTGTTTCTTCGACTGAGGGCTCCACTCTTGCTTCTGTCCCAGAAGCACACAATGCACATTTTAAATATTCCATTACCTTGGTATTGAATGGAATGTGTGGCAGAAAGGACAACAAAGCCAAATAAAATAAGATTCAATTCCACTGTGTCCATTTATCAGATCCTGTGCGATTAACCCCATTGAAATGCAATTCTCATTAGAAGATTGTGTTTCCCTCAAGGACATTGACTCCCTGGTGCCCTGATCCTAAAGCGGAGTTTTATGAATCTTGATTACCTTGTGGAAAATGAAATGGATCAGAGAATTCTGCTTTGTATCTATTTGTGCGGGGGAGTTAAATTTATTTCCTGCCAACATCAGCAATTCTGATTTTAGAGAATGCAGCTCATTAGAATAAGTTCTCCATATTAGAATAATGCGGTTCCTCTCCCCCAGCCAGCTGCTCTGCATATTACAATGCTTCCTGAGAGCCGCTGGGAAAACCCAGCCCTCTTCACCTTCTTTTCCCTGATTTGTCGAGGTGAGATACGTTTTACAAACAAACAGAGACCTTTCTGAGGGCCAAGTTGTAGAGATCCTGCACGGGATTAGTGCACTGGAGACTCCTGGAAGGAAGTGTTAGGATGCTCCCAAATTCAAGATAAGAGTAGCACCAGGGGCTTTGATATATGGGGCAGCTGGGAAAGGTACATGGCCAACCTCCCACTGACCTCTGGAGCTCTGCTTGCTATTTGAGATGGAGTGGAAATGATGTTACCATGCTCAAGGTATATTCAGTGTTTCCTTCTTCCTAACATTTCCTTTCACATACGCAATCTACCCCTTCTGTACTCCCAATGTTGCCAATGTTAGTCAGAACATTGTTCAAAAATGCTCTCTTCTCCATAGTGGCACTCATGTTTAATGTCTAATGTATTAACGCCTCTCACCTGTGCCCTCTCTCACACACACACACACACACACACACACACACACACACACACACAGAGAGAGAGAGAGAGAGATTTCTCATCAATAACAATATTCACTAAAAAAGATATATTAAACTATTGGCATTGACTAATAGTGACTAATTTTATTGTAACATCCCACCACTTCAAAACCGTAATGTTTTCCTTTACGGTTAAAAGCAAACACCTTCCTATGATCCTAAATGTCTTTCATCTTGTTTGGACTAACACACTGCTGAGACAAAACATTTCTGAGACACTGTACAGGAATCGTGCCTCCAATCGCTTGTTATCAATATTTCCTCATTTTAATTCCACCCGGTACTCTTAGTATAATTAGCTTTGTCCACTGTTTCCTAACTCATTTGAAGTCATGTGACTTGCCATGTCCCCACTTTTAATTATGTCATCTCCCTGTTCACCTATACATTTCATTTACTTAGTTACTTACTTATTGATTTATTTACTTAATCATTTATTTTGCTATATCAGGTAGAGCATTGACAATATGAAAAATGCACAAAGGACTTGGCCATCTCCCTGATTTGAATCCTGTCTGGTTCTGTAGACATTATCACTTTCTTCAAACTTTTGTCTCCATATAATTCAAGTGTACAGTCCCAATGCTCAGTTCTTGGACATATGGAAATCAAATAAAATGATATATGTCAAATGTAGGGCTCTGTGCATGCAAGGAGTAGGCATTCATATGACACATCTGAATGTATGAGCCAAGCTCTATAGTCAGTATAAATCTTTTCACATAAAAATCTCAGCTCTAGAAGAACAATATGCAGAAATAAACCATGGCTCCTCACTCGACCCAAAATCTTTCCCTTCTTACAGCATTTTCACTGTCTTGAAATAATTATTATTTTATTTCATTTTTAAACTTTGCAGTTCAAAATGGCTGCCCACTGTTAGACGAGAGAAAGAATTGTACCTGGACCCTTATGTTTTGGTTTTCCTCCGTGGTGACCTTTTAAATTGTTTATTGCTTCGCTCGCTCAGTCAGTGAATACAAATTTTCTAACTCATTTGATTAGGAGCATTTATTTTTCACAATTTTGGATCCCATGAAATTGAGCTACGTGGGAAAAGACAGATGCAAAATTATAAAAAATAGGTTGATAATTGAAAGTAAACCCAGCATGTGTTGATATCGTTTATATACTACTTGCTCCTGTTCCAAATATGTGCTTTATATTAACTTGAAGAAGCTAGAACTCATAAGAGTACAAGGTCACATCATACAACAGGTAAGAAGCAATAATTCAGTTTAAATGTGTAGCTTTTCTTCTTATTGTGTCGTCTTTAGTGGTTCTGAGTTATCATCTTTCCTGGCTTTGGTAACCACTTCTACCAAGAATCCTGGCTTCTTTCAAAGTATGAGTGTTATCCGGAGAGCTTCCTATCACCCACTGGCTTATGTTCTCTATTAATTCCTATTAAAATAATTTTATGTTATGATCCGTAATTGCAAACCCAGGCTACTTCCGTGCTGACGAGAAAGGAAACAGGACATTTCAGAGGGACGAGCACTACAGCAACAGCTGCTCGAATGTTACATGCAGAATCTGTCAGCTAGGCAAGCAGTCAAAGCTAGCACTTATCAAGAGCATTTATCGGGTGGTAGGGGAGGGGACGCCCAGGAGAGAGTAGTGCTCTATTGATCCACAAGAAGTTTATTTTTCCATTCTGTGATATTAAAGGAATCAATTTCTTAAATAAAGCAAAAACACCAGTATTGATGATTGCAACGACGGTTTAAGTTTTCTAGGACAACAGAAGTATCATATTGATGCTAGGGTAACGCAAATGCCAGCCTTGATTGTGTTTGACACATCCACTGGTGGGTTTTGATTGCTAGCATTAATCCCTCGCTGTGAAAAAGATGTTTTCAAGGTGTTGGGTTTAGGGCTAGTGAATTAGAAGGACATAAAAGACACTTGTGTTTTGTTTTGTTTTGTTTCGTTTTACCCTCTCTCAATTGCAGTAGAGATCTCGATTGTGTCTCCTGATAACAGACACTCAAGAAATGGAAAGCAGTGTCCTGAAATAAAGCCTTGTGAGGAAAAGCAAAGCAACACTAGCTACTTCCCAGGGAAAGCACATAACATTTCCAAACACTTAGCACCTTGAGTATTAATATTCATAACTTCTGTTCTGGATAGTTATTTAAAATATTTTGCAGGTACGCATTCTAAAGTTCTCCTTTGAACCTGACTTTTTAAAAAAGATTAATTTCATATTTATTTATGTGCGTGGGTTTCTGTGTGTGCCATGTGTGTTTCACTATGCTCTTGGAAGTCAGTGTCTGATACCTAGAAGCTGGAGTTCCAGGAGGTGGTGTGCAACACCAAGTGGGCATTGACATTATGATGTCTAAAAGAGAAGTTTCTAAAGCTGAGGTTCTCTCCATCCCCTCCTTCAACTTGACTTTCTTGCCAAAGAAGATCATAGAGGAAAGAATACATTTCATACCCACTCAAGTTAATAAGATCCACCTCCATCGTGCACCATTTTTTAATACAGTTGTAGATATGGTACATGATTAATGTCATCAGTTTTTCTTTAACTCACAAGTGTAGACATGTCATAGTGTGGCCAAATATTTCTGTTTGGTCAGTTCACGGAACTTTTAATAGCAGCCTCCATTCTAAAAGTTCAATTCAGTCCTATTATAGGAAGAGGAAATTTAGCCTTTGTTGTTTATTCTTAGGCCTTTAATTTCATTCATTTCTATTCAGAGTAAGGGTGTTGCTAATAAAAACATCCTTACTCTGTGTACACTATTGAGTACATGAAAGGGACTCCACAGGCTCATGAGTAATGTAATAAACTATATATTCCGATCATCATTACTAAATGAGAGTCAGAATGCCACCATCCATTACTTCAGATGAAACCCTGATAAAATCACATCAAAAATAGAAATACGAGTATCTTTTTAAGAAAAAAATCTTCATGTATAAATATTTAGTGAAAGAAAATCATTTAAATGTGAAAACAGCACACTATTGTTTAAGTCATGACATAGAAGCAGCAGTCTGAGGTTGAAAATAAAAGACATAATTCAGCTGTTCTTAGAAATCTTTAGTGAAGGGCCCAACATAAACACAAGCAGCACACCTTTAAACACATATTTTCTTAATGAAATTCATTTTGAGGAAATGCTCTATAATAGGTGTTATTGGAAGGTCAACTGCATAAAGAAGTGGAACGGACGAAAATAAGAATGTCTTCAGGGATGTTGGAGTCCTTTAAAAAAAAAAGAAAAAAAAAGGAAGAACCCCCCCCAAAAAAAAGCCAAAAACACACTTGCCAGCATCCTCTGCAAGATGGTGTCATAAGAAAAGAGAAGAAACAAATTTTACACTTAGAATGTGGTGTGCATAATGCATTTAACACCTTGCTCAGTGAAATTTCACTTGCAAAAGCAATTTACTTCAGTGAAGATACAACTTTTTTTCTGTAATAGCTTGTCAAATCACTGTAAAATTAGTCAATTAAATGTTGTTTAATGATAAAGAAAAAAAGGTGTGGGTGGTTCACCTGTCAGAAGAATGGAACCGGAGTATTGTTGGGAAAGGGGCAGAGAGAGGGGAAATAAAAATGGAGTCAGCCAAGATAAGGGGACCAAACATACATACACACACAGAAGCATGCGTGCGCACGCGCACACACACACACACACACACACACACACACACACACACACACACACACCACACACACACACACCCCTAAAATCCGTGATATTTAGAGGTGACCAAAATCCAGTTTGGGGAAGATTTCCATGTGCAACAAAGTGTGAAGCTTCAACATCAGCCCTCAAGGAGAATGTGAATTCACTGAGGATCCCAGCATCCCTGAGTATTTGATACAGAAAAGGACAGAGTCACGCTGGCTTAGAACTATTTTTCTTGTGCTTTTAATAGGATAGTGGAGTGTTGAACTTTGACACAGTTCAAAGGACCCCTTTATAACAGACTTTATAATAATTCTAAGAGAAGTTCTCCATAGCAGTCTGGACTGATGGAAGACTGTTGTCAGAGCACATGTGGAATGGAGGGTCCGATGAGTCTTGGTTTGGGAGTTGATCTTCCTTCCCATTTAAGGAGTGTGAGGACAAAGAACCAATGGAAATCTTGCTGGGGAAATTACTTGCCGATGTAATGAGTTTCAGCGACCATTTCTGAACTGTCCATAATGAAAGTTTGTCTCTGAAAGTGTCGGGGTAACATAGTGGCGGAAGTGTTGAGTTGGTACAGAATCTGGCTGGAGATGTAGTGACAAGCTCTGGTTCCCAGACACCCTTCTTCTAAACAAGACAAAGCCCCTGAGACTAGTGGGATTTCCACTAATAGAATATGACCCTGTGTGCTGTGTTTGTTCTATCTGTGACAAAGTCATCATGAGAAGTGAAAAAGCATTGGTGAGCATTGTTTTCTTTTTCTTTCTTTCGTCATGAGACTTTTTTAAAACCTAGAAAATGACTGAGTAACAAGCAAAACAGGAGGCCGTATCTCTCAGGGGCAGCAGCAGTAGGGAGAGTAGGCCCTGTGCCTTGTCCTTGTCCGGACAGCACAGTGGAGCTGGCCCTGCTGGCAGAGATGGGAGTGAGCAGCCCTGAGGCATGAGTCTAGGAGAGCTGACTCCACCACTCATGTGCAGCGGGTGCCACAGGAGCAGAGGTAATGCCACCACCTCTGCCCCAGCACCACTCCTTGCCACCTCCAGCAATTCGGAAAGCTGTCATAGGGTTGTGATCTCAGGAAAGCTAGCTCTGCTGCTCACCAGCTGCAGCACTTAGGAGAGCGACCCCCATTCCCCTCTGGTGCCCTACTCTTGACCTCACTTGAGCAACTAGTGTTGGCACTAGTCATGGAGTAGCAGGTGAGCCAACCCCAAGGACAGAGGGAGACCTGGACCCGCAACACCCCTGCCCGCAGTCTGGGTGGGGAGTAGAAGGGAGGGGGATCCCTGTCTATACACTTGCCCTTTGTTATTGTTACTGAGGCAGTCAGGAGAAGTGACACCAGAGTCCTGAGGTAAGCTGGCTGCAACTTTCAGGAGAGGAAACCTGTACTTCACCTGGGGAGTACAAAGGGGAGTAGTCAAAGGGGAGTGGGTGAGCCAGCCTGGAGGCAAGACCACAGAAGAGCTGGCCCTGCCACTTGTTTGCTATGAGGTGGTGGGAGTGTGAGAATGATGTGTCACCTGCAGCAGTTAGGAACCTTGCCCTGGGGTCATGAGAGCAAGTTAGCTGGCCATGCTCCTCATAGGCTACAGCACTTGGGGAACCAGGTCGTTCACCTCATATGGGCGGTAGATTAGAGCTGGCCCTTGTGGAGAAGGTACAAGCAAGCTTTCTCAGAGGGCAAGGACATGTGAGCTTGCTCCACCACTTATCTGGTGTGAGGTGGATGTAGCAGGGAGAGCTGAATTTGGTGTTGTGAGAATGGGAGAGTTGCCACCCCCTTACTGGCTGTAGCACTCAAGACAGAGGTCCTACACCTTGCCTGGGCAACACTGTAGGGCTGCTGCTAATAAAGAAGGCATGGGTGAGCCATCTCAAAGGATGTGAGAGGGAGAGAGCTGGCCCAGCCCCTCAGAGGTGCAGCATGCGCCCTGCACCTTGACTGGGGAGCACCAGCACAGTACAGCCGGTTCTGTGGAGGTGTGGGCGTGGGTGAGCTGTCCTCACGGGCATGAACATAGGAGAGCTGACCCTGTCACATGCCTATGGCAGCAATGGGTAGCCTAGGTGGAGCAGTGTTGAAGAGCTCTCCCTGTTCGTGCGGATAAGGGCTGAGCAACTCAGCTATCCCCCGGCCCAGATCCACAGCTCTGAACTGACCCCCCACAAAATCAGTATCGTCTTTCAATGATTAGGATGCATGAAAGGGGCATTCCAGCTCTTCCAAAGCTGCAGGACCTCCATAACATGAGGCAGGGACCGCATCACCTCAAGGAGTCCCTATGAGGATCGAATATTGGTGGTGTGACAGAAGCCAAAGATCTCGAGCCAGATCAGTGATTTGTTGCAACGAACATTTGAAAGAGAAGATTTGTGGAGAGAGGGATAAACTGTGGGACACACTGTGACATAGTTTCCATGATGAGATGTTTTCTCGGGTTTGTTTTTGTTGTTGTTATTGTTTGTGAGTGTGTGTGTTTTATCTGGGGAAAATGTTACAAGGGCAAAGGGGTGGGGAGATGAGCCAGACTGGGGTGTATAATGTGAAACTCACAAATTACCAATAAAAAGTATTTTTTAAAAGAAAAGAAAAGAAAGGAAAAGAGTGACTTTTCAGAGGTTTAAGAACTACTGTTCAAATGCCTCCCCTTACTAATGAAATGCCCCTGCTTCATAAGGATCCATAACGGTGGTATCCATTCTCCAGATTCAAGCTTAAGAAGCTAGCTATAGACTAAAAGGTGACTTGCATGTTGATTTACTCATCCGAACATGGGCAATAATGCAGATAGTTGATCAGAAACCCGGGTTCCTCTTGCTTACACAGAGGATCCGCAGTTCCCATGGCCATACCTAAGTAATTTATCAGCCTCTTTTTACCTGTGTTTCTTCCATTCCAAAAGATGAATGGCACCCGTGGGTTTTACCCAGGGAGACACTATTTATTTGGGTGTTAACCAACGTATATATTGGATACTATAACCTTATACACCTTCCACAACTTCAACTGCTAACCATGGAAAACACATTATAACTCTATTTTATCAAAGGCATAAATGTGATCACTCCTCAAGCATTCTCCTATGCTTAACTCTCTAGCAATTTGGACTTATCTTTGCCTCACATTCCATGGAAGTGAATGCTGCCTCTGGATAAGAACCTGGCCCAAAACGAATTAACCTTCAAAGTATGGAAGAACACCTTACATAGCATGTAAATTCCTTATTCAGAAAAAAATCACGTTAAAGTACTTTAAGGGTATTAGACAAAATTAACATTCATAATGCATATTAAAATACTCAAGATTTTTATAGCCTTGGTGACTTGGGATGTTAGATGTGCCAAAGAAATTTTTTTCTCTACCTTTTTTTTTCCTAATCTGTCATTAATTGGGAATGTTTTTACACAGAACTGTCTTCCTCGGGAGTAGCCACCTGCAGTAACTTATTATAGATTCTTCAGTTCCATTATTCATATTTGCGCCTCTGCAACTAAATACCACCCTCCTGCCATCCACTTCATGTGACACATGGTGCTTAGAACCTGCTACCATCAAATGTTGCCAAGTAAATTAGAGGCTCCATTCATCAAACATTAATTTGTCCAGTGCTCACCATGGTCAGGAAATCTGTACCTTGTAAAATAGTGTGTACTGATTCTTTAGTGCCCCAATAGTTGATATATGCATATATATATATATGTTAAAGCATCTTAAGTATATGTATGTGGTGTACAGACATTGCCTATAAATACAAAACTAATAACAACCAAGACCATGTCCTTTGTGGGTCTTATGAGGACAATCCCCTTAGAAAGGCAGAGGCATCACAGCAACCCACTTGAATAGACTTTGTTAACCTCATCTCCTGGTATGCTTTGAGAGTTTCACCAAGCACGTACACTTACAAAATCTCAAATCTTTTCAAAAAGACTCACTTTTGAAGGCTTGGTTATTATCAAAAGCCACCCTGTATTTGGTGAAGCAGGTTAAATCCAGCAAATCCATTTAGAATAGCTCTACTCGCCTCTCTCAACACAATCAACTCTAAACAACGCTTTAGAACCCTGGAGTAACCCAGGGGCTTAGAAATAAAGTTTCCTATAAGATTTTTTTTTCTTTTTGGTTCTCTGTACAAAGAGATTTAATCATAAGCATTTCAGAAAGACCTTGTTACATAATGGTGTCATATAATGAAATGCCTAGCTATAAGCCTTAAAGAAAGCGCTTATAAAATGGTTTCGCAGATCAACACATTAAATGAATCCCACAAAGATGTTCTTTAAGCTTTAGCTCTTGAAGCACTCTTCTCCCATAATGCCATTTGTAAGTATAAATTTTACATAGTCTTCCGTGGTACATAAAGTATGCAGCTAAAATAATGTCAGTTACAATTACAACCCCCAAAAAACCAAGCACACACTCTGCCTGTCTCGATCTATGTATCTATGTATCTATGTATCTATGTATCTATGTATCTATCTACCTATGTGTCTATCTATCTATCTATCTATCTATCTATCTATCTATCTATCATCGATCTATCTATCATCTATCTATCTATCTATCTATCTATCTATCTATCTATCTATCTATCTATGTCCTTATCTCAGATACAAAACATTGAGGAATTCCATCTATGTCATTGTTCTTACATGCTTCTAAACAGTTCTTGGTGGGAGGAAGAAGAAAGTCAATTCTAAAGAGGCATGAAGACTCAGAAAAGATTGAAACTCACTTTGCAAATATTATTCTACATTATGAGCCCACTTTAAAAGTAAAGCTATCTTAAATGACAGATTTCCAACTTGGAAGGTGGTAAAGACTTAAGATGTATGATCTGCTCATGTTGTGCAACTTAGGTCAATATCTTTTTTTGAAATATTTTCTTATCTGTAGCATGCATTTTTTTTTAATTAGCTATAATAACCTTTGGGGGAAAATACTCTTCAACGTGAGAGCCACTAGCAGAGTTGTGCTTCTGTGTTTACAGTGTAGCATTCAATATCAGATCCACTGCCGAGCACCAACCAATCTTTTTTTCCCCTGCAGGCTGACAGTTAATACGAAGGGACTGATAGCCAAGCTGTTAGCCTAGGGTTCAACTTCACATAGCAAAATATGCTTGAATTCCATGGGGGAGCACGTCAAGATCCGAAATCTTCAAGGGACTTAAGCCATAGAGACAGGATTCATGGTGGGAAGGGAAATCTTCCCAGTATACTCTTCAGCTCACTTTGTAAACAAGAAATGTGCCTAGGAAATTTAATTAAGTCTTGTAAGGTCAGGACTAAAAGTCAATCTCTGTATTATTACTGGACAAAGTCAGGGATTAACGCTTCTAAGATATTCCCAATTCTCATAACTGATTGCATAGTTTTATTAACATGTAACTGTTGCACTGGGTGTCTTACTGTCATGGACTATGGGCCTTAGAAACCTTATAGATCTTATGAATGTTCATATGCAAATCTGTGTCTGCATGTGTCCCTTCATGCATAATTGTGTATATATATATATATATATATATATATATATATATATATATATATATATATATATACATACAGTTTCTATGGGCAGTACTGACTTACTATGGTTCCCATCTTTTCAATGGCACAAAAAGCCCTTCAGTAGAATCTCTATGTACAATGTCAATTCCAATCTTCTGACAGGCTAGCAACAGGCTAATCAATATTCTTTTGTTTTGTCGAGTAGTCACAGTGAGTCTAGGCTTCCAGACACATTCATACAGACACACACACAGACACACACACACAGTCACACAGACACACACAATCACACTCACACAGACACACACACACACACACACACACACACACATACACACACACATTCCAGTTTGATTTTCTATGTTCCCACAGTAAAGCACTCTGACCAAGAACAATTTGAGAATGAAACAGTGTATTTCTTCTTACCCATTTCAGTCACAGGCTTTGATTGAGGGAAGTCAGTGCAGAAACTCAAGGCAGGAACCTGGTAGGTAGAACCCTAGAGGAAGACTCCTTACTGGATTCCTTTCAGGTTACTGCCCAGCAGCTACCACCTGCCCATTGATGGTACTGCCCAGAAGGTCTGAAGCATCCACACTTTGGTCATCCTTCTTCTTGGGCTTCATGTGGAAACCCAATTTTTAAAATTTTACCTCACCCACCATGCCGCTAGCATATAAATTATTTTCTCCTTATGTCAGTAATTTTAACTTCATTAACTCCCAATTGTCATATAGTCTCATTTTGCTTTTAATGTATTGATTCGATTGTGATTCTCCACAATATTGATGCCATTTTTATTTCATGGATGCCAATCTTAAGCAACACATATTCAGAAAACACATAATAAGAACTGAGCTATTGTTTTAAAACTGGGGTTCTAATTCACAAAAATTCATATGGATTCATAATAATTTTTGAAAATATCTCTCTGCAGTGGAAGATCACCATTTATTATACCAGCACCCCAACAAATAGTAAAGAGCAGCCTCCATTCCATGCTACAAAGGTTGCGGAGGACCTGAGTTTGAGTCCCAGCAAGAGAGAGTTTTTTCTCTCTCTCTTCCCCATCTTCTTAGGCAACTTCCTTTTATTGATTCCTTGCTTAAAACACATCTTCCTCATCCAATCTTATTTTCTTTCAAATAAAAAAAAAAATGCCGCTCTTTGAAGTCTGATATGCATAAAACCTGGTGCAAGGCTTTTGATTTCTCTGTGGTCTCAAGGAGAATATTCTAATAGAAAATTCAGACTACATTTTCATGCATTGTCTTTATTTTCTCATGTTTGTTTTACTTTCATGTTCAAAATTATTTTGGCTTGTACAAACACATATGATATAAATAACATTATTTATTGAGTGCACTGTCACAAATTTATTAATTGATTAGCTGAACAGTTTCATGACCCAATTCTAAGAAAAACACAAAGGATGCATGAATATTCAAATTAAGATTTATTTATTTTCTTCCGATGCATGTGAGTGTTCTGCTTAGATTATGCATCTTCAGCTTGCGTGCAAGGCCTGGGGAGGCCAGAAAGAAATCAGAAGCCCTGGAAATGGAGTTTTAGACAGTTGTATGCCTCCATGCGGGTGCTGGGACTGAAACTCGGGTCCTCTGCAAGAGCACCAAGTGCTCTTAACTTACTACGTGTCTCTCCACAACCCCACAAGTTCTAAAATGAAAAAATCAAATATACATACACACATACATACATACATACACACACACACACACACACACACACACACACACACTCACACACACACACCACACACTGGGGGAGAGGGAAAAGGGTAAGGGAGAGAGAGAGTGGAGAGAGAGAGTGAATGAGAGACAGAGACAGACAGAGAGAGAGAGAGAGAGAGAGAGAGAGAGAATAAACCACCTTTTCAATAGGCTGTCTACAATGATTTAGTCGAAAGGTAATTTAGCTTTCACCTCTGTGAAATTCATGTGTTTTCTACTGAAATTACTCAACTGAATGCAATAGAGATTTATAACTCATTTCCCACACCTCACCAAACATGGTAAATTTACTATCTTGGAACACTGCTGTTTGACCTCTGGCCAAGATATGTGAAAAGTCTCTCATTTCATGGATAGTCTTTCCAGAAACCTATCTTTTTATAATGCTTTGAGATTTCTTAAGCACAGCCTTGCAATCTAAACCTCTTTAGTGTCAAGGTTTAAATCTTAATTGTTCACATCTTTCCCAGAAGCATGACACATTAGGTGCTTGTATAGGTATGAGCTACTCACAATTTCACCTGATTACCATGCTAATAATTTCTCATTTAAAATTTAAAACATCCAATTAGTTTATAGTGTCAGGAGAGAACTCTACAAAACCTGCTTGGCCAGCAAATTCACCATTTTAAAACAGAATGATTAAGAACCCAACAAAAGAACTTTTGCACAGTGTTCTAACTGTTGGGGGATATAAAATGTGTACAAAGAAATGAGAAGACATAGCCTCACTAACTCAAAGGCTTGGTAATGAAGGAGGTGTTCTCTTTCTGGAAATGAGATTCAGTGTGGAAGGTGTCAGCTTTGGAAGATGGCATGTAATTTCAGGAGTATAAATTGGTGATGGCTTTTCATTTTCTATGGGCTCTCTATTATCTGATTTTTATATGTAAGGTTCTATTTCCAATGGTTACTAAATAATGACCCATAAAGGCTATACTTGATGGTGCTTTTGGTGGAAAAAAAAAGATGAAGGATCTCACACTTTTTCGAACTTTGAGATCTGCTAGCACAGGGGTGAAACACCATAATTTGGCTATTTAATTGTTAATGGTGTAATATCTAAAAAATATGTAGAATTGAGTTGCTTCTATTAGACTATTGAAATAAGCCCTAGTTACTTAATCTAATAATGTTCATAGATTCCCAATTCTCATCAAAGTGGGCTGGATAACTTATGACTTGCACTGCTTCACTTAATCACCTCAACAAAGGATGAAATTAGTTTGCCTCCTTATTTTACTTTGTACTGAGCTGAACGAGCAGCTGAGAGTTGCAAAAGTGAGTAAATATAAACAAAATACAGACAAAAATTATACCATGACATGATTCTTGATGATATACCTGTTGTTGGTCAGATAGTCTTCAAGTTATGGTTGTGTTGTGGTCATACTTAGGGAAGGATTACCTACACATGAAAATTCTGAAGACACATTGCAAGCTTTTCCTTCCAGTGTAAAATCCTTGTCTCATTAAAATCTCTCCCAGCCCAGGCAATTTATCATGTTCGGGAACTCAGAACTGTCTCTTAAACATGTCTTTGAGGTTGCACTTGAAAAGTAGTTTCAGCTTATAAACTCCAAGCACTTCTTGGCAGATAAAATATTAGGCAAGGCATTTTTTTCTCTTCTTTAAAGAGGATGTGTTCTTCTCACTGTAATCTAAGCTAGAAGATTTGGGGAAATTTTAAGTTGTATATCAGAAGTAAATAAAATGTTTGCTAGAACCCAAGTGATCACAACCAAGATTATCACCATGGCAATATTTTCTGTCACCACAGGTATTTTTTTCTAAAACATATTTTAGGTAGTTGTAACAACAACCAATAAAATATTTTTGAATGATCTCTATAAAATTGTATATAAAACTTTTTTCGCCTAGAACACTTGCTTAGAGAGGTAAAGGGAACTTAAAGTTATTATAATATGGTGGTATCATTCTCTGTTAGGACTTATTCCCTTCTGTTTTTAATTGCCATTTAAATCCTATTACCTATTCATATAAAAACAGTATATAGTTTGATACAATGTATATATTTTGATTATGGGCCATTCACTTTTTGAGTCATTTCAAAGTGGAGATAAGTTATTTTTTATTGTGTTTTCATACACAGAGAAGACTGTTGGAAATTTTGGTGGTTTTTTTGGGGTGGAGGGGCATTGTTTGATTTTTATTTTGAGAAGCATACTTACGTCACTCTGAACATGTATAATGGCTGGGACCGACATCACATCCAGCTCCAAAATGAACTTTAATATTTTTAACCATCAGAATATGGCTTCTCTGAGCATAGTAACTGGTAAGGAATAAAAGGGACACAAAGTAAACAATTTGAAAGCTTGGGGGCTGAAGCTGCTGCCGCCTTCATTTTTCCTCTCCCCCACCCCACACTCCTGTCCATGACATGAAATCAGACTGTTAGACACGGCCAAGACACCCAGGATGTCCCATTCACAGTATTTTAGAAAGTGTGCAGATATCTAAATGTATTTAGTTATCAATTTGCATTGGCAGCCTATATATTTATAAAATATCAATTTACATTTTCAAGTTTGGTATTCTAACTGTAGTCAATCCCATTGTTCATGATCTCTGTGTTATAGTTTTTTTTACTAATACATACGACTCCAAACTTATTTAGTTACATCCAGCTAGACATGCTTTTGTCACTCAGATATAAATTCTATATGAGGGTGATTACTCAATTAATTTGCTGATAATATTTTTATTTGATTCATGCTTATATTTCCACTCTTCATAAACAGAACTCTGTGAAAAAAGAATTTTGCATAGTTGTGTTGTGAACAAAATTCTAAATTCAAATACATTTTATGGCTGGATCTGGACAGTTACATTAATTTACATTCATTTTCTTTTTTTTTTTTTAAGGCAAAATTCAATTCCTAAGTTTCAGTTCAGTTCAAGCAGCATTCAATATTATAATTTAACAGGGAATTATAATGACTTTCTAGGCACACATTCGAATGCTTTTATTACAATTAGATGTTGAAAATAGAGCTAATAATGAATATCCCATTTGAAAAGAATGAAATAAGTGTGTTTGTGTGCTTTATCTTTGTCCCTAAATATTAATAGATTGTAAGTTCAGAAAGGAAAAAAATATATGCTAAAATTTTGAGGGAATGGCATGTTAACTAGAAAGTCTTTTTATTATTTAATTTTACTTTTCTTGGATATTTTATGTACTTACGCTTTTATTGTATTTTTATTATGACTTTTTATTCAATATTCATTATTAATATTTCAAATGTTATTGCCTTTCCCAGTTCCCCATCCATAAGCCCCCTATCCCATCTCTCCTTAAACTTCTTCTATGAGGGTGTTCCCCCTACCCGACCACCCACACCTTCCTGCCTCCGCACCTTGACATTCCCTTACACTGGGGCTGTCCAGCCTTGGCAGGACCAAGGCTTCTCCTCCCATTGG
The DNA here is from genome assembly GCF_011064425.1 of Rattus rattus. NCBI lineage: Eukaryota > Metazoa > Chordata > Mammalia > Rodentia > Muridae > Rattus > Rattus rattus. The sequence goes on from NC_046162.1 coordinate 22,994,751, forward strand.
TTCCCAAAAAGGCCATCCTCTGCTACATATGCAGCTAGAGCCATGGGTCTCTCCATGTGTACTCTTTGGGTAGTGGTTTAATCCCTGGGAGCTCTGGTTGGTTGTTATTGTTCTGATGGGGTTTCAAGCCCCTTCAGTTCCTTCAATTCTTTCTCTAACTCCTCCAATGGGGACCACATTCTCAGTTCAATGGTTTGCTGCTAGCATTCACCTCTGTATTTGTCATGCTCTGGCTGACACAGACAGGAGACAGCTATATCAGGCTCCTGTCAGCATGCATTTCTTGGCTTCATCAAATTGTCTAGTTTTGGTGACTGTGTGTGTGTGTGTGTGTGTGTGTGTGTGTGTGTGTGTGTGTGTGTGTGAATATATATATATATATTCATATACATACATATGTACATACATACATACTTACATACATACATACATACATACATACATATATACATATATTGGCTGGATCCCCAGGTAAGGCAGGAACTGAATGGTCATTCCTTCAGTCTCTGCTCTCTTTATCTCAATATCTCCTCCTATGAATACTTTTGTTCCCCCTTTTAAGAAGAATTGAAGCATCTGCACTTGATAGTCCTTCTTCAGCTTCATGTGGTCTGTGGATTGTATCTTGGGTAATTTGAGCTTTGGGGCTAATATCCACTTATCAGTGAGTGCATATCCTTTGTGTGGTTTTTTTGTTTGTTTGTTTTGTTTTGTTTTGTTTTTGTGATTGGGTTACGTCTCTCAGGATATTTTTTAGCTCCATCCATTTGCCTATGAATTTCATGAAGTCATTGTTTTTGATATCTGAGTAGTATCCATCACATTTCCTGAATCCATTCCTCTGTTGAAGGGCCTCTGGGTTCTTTCCAGCTTCTGGCTATTATAAATAAGGCTGCTATGAACACAGTGGCGCATGAGTCCTTGTTATGTATTGAGCATCATTTAGGTATATGCCCAGGAGTGGTATAGCTGGGTCCTCAGGTAGTACTATGTCCAATTTTCTCAGGAATCACCAGAATGATTTCCAGAGTAGTTGTACCAGCTTGCAGTCCCACCAGCAATGGAGGAGTGTTCTTCTTTTCTCCACATCCTCACCAACATCTGTTGTCACCTGAGTTTTTGATCTTAATCTTTCTGACTGGTGTGAGTGGGAACATCAGCATTATTTTTTTAATTATATTTCCCTGATAACTAAGGATATTGAACATTTCTTTAGGTACTTCTCAGCCATTCAATTTTCCACAGCTGAGAATTCTTCGTCTAGCTCTGTACCCCATAATTTAATAGGGCTATTTGACTCTATGGAGTCTAACTTCTTAAGTTCTTTGTATGTATTAGATATTAGCCCTCTATCGGATGTAGGATTGGTAAACATCTTTTCTCAATCTGTTGTTTGCTGTTTTGTCCTAGTGACAGTGTCCTTTGCCTTACTGTAGCTTTGCAATTTTATGAGGCCTCATTTTTCGATTCTTGATCTTAGAGCATAAGTCATTGGTGTTCTGTTCAGGAAATTTTCCCCAATGCCCATGTGTTCAAGGCTCTTTCCGATATTATGTTCTATTAGGTTAAATGTATCTGGTTTTATGGAGAGGTCCTTGATCCACTTGGACTTGAGTTTTGTACGGGGTGATTAGAATGGATTGATTTGCATTCTTCTACATGCTGAACTCCAGTTCAACCAGCGCTATTTGTTGAAAATGCTGTCTTTTTTCCACTAGATAGTTTTAGCTTTTGGCAAAGATCAAGTGACCATAGGTGTGTGGGTTCTTTTCTGGGTCTTAATTCTATTTCATTGCTCTACCTGCCTGTCTATGTCCCAATACCAAACAGTTTTTATCACTATTGCTCTAGTACAATTTGAGGTCAGGGATGGTGATTCCCCAGAAGTTCTTTTATTGTTGAGTATAATTGTTGCTATCTTGGTTTTTTGTTATTCCAAATGAATTTTCAAATTGCTCTTTCTAACTCTATGAAGAATTGAATTGGGATTTTGATGGGGATTGCATTGAATCTGTAGATTACTTTTGGCAAATGGCCATTTTGACTATATTAATCCTGCCAATCTATGTGCATGGGAGTTCTTTCCATCTTCTGATATCTTCAATTTCTTTCTTCAGAGACTTGAAGTTCTTGAAAGATATGTCATACGTATCTTTCACTTGCTTGTAGAATCACACCAAGGTATTTTATTTTATTTGTGACTATTTTGAAGAGTGTCATTCCCTAATTTCTTTCTTAGCCTGTTTATCCTTTGAGTAGAGGAAGGCTGCTGATTTGTTTGGGTTAATTTTATATCCAGCAACTTTGCTCAAATTGTTTTCAGGCTTACTAGTTCTCTGGTGGAACTATTTTGTTGTCATGTAAGTATACTATCATATCATCTGCAAATAGTGATATTTTGACTTCTTCCTTTCAAACTTGTATTCCTTTGATATCCTTTTGTTGTCTGATTGTTCTGGCTAGGATTTCCTGTAGTATACTGAATAGGTAGGGAGAGAGGGGGCAGCCTTGTCTAGTTCCTGGTTTTAGTGGGATTATATCAATTTTCTCTCCATTTAGTTTGATGTTGGCTACTGGTTGCTATATATTGCTTTTGCAATGTTTAGGTATGCACCCTGATGTCCTGATCTTTCCAAGACTTTTAACATAAAGGGGTGTTGAATATTGTCCAATATTTTCTCAGCATTTAATGAGATGATCATGTGGTCTTTTCTTTGAGCTTATTTACATAGTGTAATATGTTATTGGATTTCCATATATTGAACTGTCCCTGAATTCTGGGATGAAGCCAGGAATATGATGAATGATGGTTGTGATGTGTTCTTAGATTTGGTTTGCGAGAATTAAATTGAGTTTTTTTTTTTGTATTGATATTCACAAGAGAAATTGGGCTGAAGTTCTCTGTCTTTCTTGGGTCTTTTGTGTTGTTTAGGTAAAAGCATAATTGTGACTTCATAGTTGGAAATGGGTAAGTAGTGTTCCTTCTGTTTCTTTTTTATTGAATAGTTAGGACAGTATTGATATTAGGTCTTCTATGAAGATCTAATAGAATTGTCCAGTAATTCCCATCTGGTCCTGGGCTCTTTTTGGTTGGGAGATTTATTAACTGCTTCTATTTCTTTAGGAGTTATGGGACTGTTTAGATGGTTTACCTGATTCTGATTTAACGTTGGTACCTGGTATTGTCTAGAAAAGTGTTCATTTCATCCAGATTTTCCAGTTTTATTGAGTATAGGAATCTGTAGTAGGATCTGATGATCTTTTGATTCTGTTGTTATGTCTCCCTTTTCATTTATGATTTTGTTAATTTGGATACCCTCTGTGCCCTCTGGTTACTCTGGCTAAGGGTTTATCTATTTTGTTGACTTTCTCAAGGAACCAGCTTCTGGTTTATTTGATTCTTTGAATAGTCCTTTTTGTTTCTACTTGGTTAATTTCAACTCTGAGTTTATTTCCTGCCTTCTACTCCTCTTGGGTGTATTTGCTTCTTTTTGTTCTAGAGCTTTTAGGTGTGCTGTCAAGCTGTCAATTTATGCTCTCTCCTGTTTGTTTTTGGAGGCACTCAGAGCTATGAGTTTTCCTCTTAGACTGCTTTCATTGTGTCCCATAAATTTGTATATGCTGTGCCTTCATTTTCATTAAATTCTAAAGTCTTTAATTTCTTTCTTTATTTCTTCCCTGATCAAGTTATCATTGAGTAGAGCGTTGTTCAACTTCCATGTATATGTGGGCTTTCTGTTGTTATTGTTGTTATTGAAGACCAGGATTAGTCTGTGGTGATCTGATAGGATGCATGGGATTATTTCAATCTTCTTGTATCTGTTGAGGATTGTTTTGTGACTGACTACATGGTCAATTTTTGAGAAGGTATCATGAGATGCTGAGAAGAAGTTATATTATTTTGTTTTAGGATGAAATGTTTTATACACATCTGTAAAGTCCATTTGGTTCATGACTTCTGTTAGTTTCTCAGTGTCCCTGTTCAGTTTCTGTTTCCATGATTTTTCCATTTATAAGTGTGGAATGTTGAAGTCTCCTACTATTATTGTGTGAGATGCAAGGTATTTTGAGCTTTAGTAAGGTTTCTTTTATGAATGTAGGTACCCTTGCATTTGGAGCATAGGTATTTAGGATTGAGAGTTCATCTAGGTGGATTTTTCCTTTGATGAATATGAAATGACCTTCCTTATCTTTCTTGAGGGCTTTTAGTTGAAAATCAATTTTATTTGATATTAGAATTGCTACTCCAGCTTTATTTCTTCAGACCATTTGCTTGGGAATTTTTTTTTCTAGACTTTTATTCTGAAGTAGTGTCTGTCTTTGTCACTAAGGTGTGTTTCCTGTATGTAGCAAAATACTGGGTCTTCTTTAGGTATCCAGTCTGTTAGTCTATGTCTTTTTATTGGGGAATTGAGTCTATTGATGTTAAGAAGATAATAAGGAACAGTGATTATTTTTTTTTGTTAAAGGTGCAATTATTTGTGTATCTCTCTTCTTTTAGTTTCCTTGAAAGGAGATTACTTTCTTGCTTTTTCGAGGGTGTATTTTCCCTCCTTGTGTTGGAGTTTTCCTTCTATTATCCTTTGTAGGGCTGGATTTGTGGAAATCTGTTATGCAAACTTGGTTTTTTCATGGAATATCTTGGTTTCTTTATCTAATTGAGAATTTTGCTGGATGTAGTATCCTGGGCTGGCATTTGTGTTCTCTTAGGGTATCTATGACATCTGCCCAGGATCTTCTGGTTTTCATAGTCTCTGGTAAGCAATCTGGTATAATTCTGACAGGTCTGCCTTTATATGTTACTTAACCTTCTTCCCTTACTGGTGTCAATATTCTTTCTTTGTTTTGTGCATTTGGTGTTTTAAATATGATGTGATGGGAGGAATTTCTTTTCTGGTCCAATCTATTTGGAGTTCTGTAGGCTTCTTGTATGTTTATGGGCATCTTTTTCTTTAGGTTAAAGGAAATTTCCTTCTATAATTTTGTTGAAGATATTTACTGGCCCTTTAAGTTGGGAGTCTTCACTCTCTTCTATACTTATTATCCTTAGGTTTGATCATCTCATTGTGTCCTGGATTTCATCAATGTTTTGGGTTAGAAACTTTTTGTGTTTTACAATTTTTTATGGCTGTGTCAATATTTTCTATGGTATCTTCTACCCCTAGATTATTTATGTCTTCTATTCTTTATTCTGTTGTTGATGCTTGTGTCTATGACTCCTGATCTCTTCTCTGGGTTTTTTATCTCCAGGGTAGTCTTTGTGATTTCTTTATTGTTTTTATCTCCATTTTAGATCCTGGATTTTTTCTTCAATTCCTTCACCTGTTTGGTTGTGTTTTCCTGTAATTCTTTAAGGGATTTTTATGTTTCCTCTTTAAGGTCTTCTACTTGTTTAACTGTGTTGTCCTGTATTTCTTTAAGGGAGTTATTTATGTCTTTCTCAAAGTCCTCTATCGTCAACATGAGATATGATTTTAAATCCAAATCTTGCTTTTCTGGCGTGTTTGGATATCTAGTATTTGCTTTGGTGGGAGAACTGGGCTCTGAGGATGCCAAGTAGTCTTGGTTCTGTTGCTTAAGTTCCTCTGCTTGCCTCTCACCATCAGGTTGTCTCTGGTGTTAGCTTATCTTGCTGTCTCTGACAGTGGCTTGGGCCTCCTGTGTGTCTGCACTCCTGTAGACCTGTTTTCTCTCAGCTGAATTTGGGTACAGAGAGTTGTGGGACCCGGTCATCTCTGGGATCAGGTAGAAACTAGAAGGGTCCTGTCCCAGACTGTTCCTTGGTTTGTGTGTCCTGAGGCCTGAATTCAGGTCACTTGGGGCAGAAGAGCTTGTCTTGCATCTGCTCTCAGGTGTATCAGCACTCCTGGTGACTGGCTTTCAGCTCTGGGCACAGGCAAAAACTAGAAGTCCTGCCTCTGACTGCTCCTAGGTTTCTGTGGCCAATGGGCACTAGGCAGGTTTCTCTTGGGTCAGGAATGTGAACAGAAGTAGTTGTTTCCTCTGAGCTCTCGGGATTGTCTGAACTTCCGGTAGTCCAGCTCTCTCGGCAAAGGGATTTGGGTACAGCTCTTATTGCAGGCTGTATTTACATTTTAAATGTTATCTACTTTCCTCCCTCTCCCGTAGCCCTCCCCCTTCCCCTTGCTTCTGTGAGGATGCTCCCACTCCCACCCACTCCAACCTCAATGCCCGCCCAGCATTAGCCTCCACTGGGGAAACAAGCCTTCACAGGACCAAGGACATTTCCTCCCATTGATGCCCAGCAAGGCCATCTTCTGCTATGTACATGGCTTGAGTCATGGGTCTCTCCTTGTATACTCGTTGGTAGGTGGTTTAGTTCCTGGGAGCTCTGGGGAGGTCTGGTTTGTTCATATTGTTGTTCTTATGTTGCAAACCCCTTCTGCTCCTTCAGTCTTTTCTCTAACTCCTGCTGGGGTCCCCTTGTTCAGTCCAATTATTAGCTGGAACCATCCTCATCTGTATCGGTATGTTGATAAAATTCTCTGCTGTGCTGCCATTCTCTCGCTTAGCTTTTGTACACTGACTTCTATCTTTTATACATTACCTACCCTTTATCATAGTTCCCTTCCCTAAAAGTCCTTTGTTTTCACATGGCTGGGCATACTGTATTGATGGCACTACTTGAGAAATTATTCATCTAAGTCATTATAAATCTTCATAAGTTTTTGGTGAACCTCCCCAAAACCTGGAAATTACTGTTCTCAAAAGTTGAAATTATCAGGCAATATATATATAGATATATATATCAATTTTTCTGTGTTTGAAAGTTTGGCATAGTTCATTGAAAAGCTGCAGCATCTCTTGCATGAGAATGAAAAAAAAAACAATAATTTGGTAGGCATTGTATAACATTCTTCCTTAGGAAAAATGAATAAACTTCTACTCATCCCAAATAAGGAAACAACAGATGATAGAGAACACACCTAACACATCAAAGTCCAACTTGGTGAATCTATGAGTTTTATTCTGGTTACTTATAGGAATATTCATGAGGGGTTACTTACAGAAGCAGTAAAGAATTGAAACCAACTGTATCACAAAAGCTCAGTCCAGAACAGGTAAGAACTCATGAAAGCCAGAAATTTGAGCTTACTGTTCGACTTGCAGGCAACTCAAAAGACTGTAGGATGTTCTTTAAGTTGAGTCCAATGATCCAAGCCATTTCCACCAAGCTTTGGTGGTCTTTGTGTCTTCCATGTGCCTCAGCTGGTCCTAGTCTCTTCCAGGCAGCTCAGCTTTTCTAAAGGTATCTATTAGCAGTACTTGCTGTAAATTGTATACATTTGGGAAGGGGAGCATAGTGAATCTGCTCAGTTTCTGTAACTTCCTGAGGTTTTGAGTTGTTTAGTTCTGAGCTTTATGAGCTTCTCTGAAAAGGACATGTTTCAACTCCACATGGAACATATTGTAAATTTACTTCACTTTTAGCATCCTGCATCAAAAATAAGCTTCCTCTTTATAATATATCCATGTTTCATTCACCCCTTTAACACTTATGCCTTTACAGTCTTTCTTTTAAGATGGAAGGTTTTAACTTCAGAAGAAACTACTACATAACAGTAAGATTCTATGGTTTGAATATTAAATGTATATAATATACATTACCTTCTCTTTTAAGTAAATTTTAAGTTATGCAAGTATAGTAAGTTGGTAGGTAACTTTTCACATTTCTTAAGTACTTACAAAGTACAGACCATTGACTTTAGATTGTGAATCACAGAATCAAAACAAATACATGTAAAGTTGTCATGACTGTTGTGTTCATTGGAAATCACACAACTATTGCTTCAGAGGAAAAGTCAGCTTTCCTCGCATTCTTTTCATGCGAACTGTAGACAAAATTATTAAAGGAGTATATGGAGTTTTACAAGAGGATTTTTACTGGAGGCACGTGTGTGACTCTAATATATGCTTTAGATAAATCATGTGCATTCTAGCTAGAAACCCATCAAGTTTCTCCTTAATGCTACCTCTTCTGAGCTAGATTAAACTGGGATTAAACTGGAATCGCTAACACTAAGGACAACACCTCTGTCAGCCAGAGTCCAAATGAACTGCACTGTGTGCAACTCTGGGTCTGTCTGCCTGACTTTCTTCAGTCTGTTGAAAAATTGGGTTCAGTACACTTGGGCTGTTTTACTGGAACACCTGTACCAATTAATCTCATCATTAAAGAGAAAGATTTTTTATAAATATAGATTAAATGTTCCCTTGTAACTAAGACATACATTTCTTAAAAATCATATGGTAAAATAACTTATAAGGTACCAATAACTCAGATTAAGTTAATATTTAAAATATGTGTTCATAATAGATGGAGGGGTCATAAGGTTTCATAACCCAAATCTTTTTATCTATGAAACTTAAAGTTTTTTTTTTTTTTTTTTACTTATCCCGAGACTGACCTTCTGCCACTTTGTAACTAATCAGACAACTCTCAACACACATGTCCCTCATAATACTGGAGCACTTAGAAATATAAACATTTTTCTTTTTCTAAATTTCTATGACAAATTCAATTGGGGCCAAAAGCATCGCATTTATTTTCAGAAGTTCATTAGTTGCTTAAATGACAATGTAAACTGCATCTTTCCAAATAGTCTTATGTGCTGAAAGAACAATTTTCTCCCAGAGCAGCATCACGTGGCCTGGCACTAAATTTTGTGCACAGTGAGCATGGCTTCTGAGCAATTTATGGGCATATGCATTACAGCAGATTTCAAGTAAATTATGAACTCTGTGTGTTACCGAGGCACTGTCAAACTCTGATTGATTTGGACAGTTTGTAGTTAATTAAGTTCATTTCCAATTCTGTCTCTTCATCCAATTTCAAAGCATTCTATATTGAAAGCCTATTTTCAATTAGTAGGAAGGATGAAACAAAAAGAATTAATTACAAAAGTGACAATCCCCATTTAAGTCTTCATAGTGGAGCAATTATGTATCTTAAAAGTTAAGAAATTGAAGAGTGTGTAGTTGTCTAATATATTATGTCCTTGATATATATCTTACATATTAAAAATGTAAAGTGGGCATGAACATATAACAAAATAAAATACACTAACTGAAGTTGTCTGTAGTTACTGCTTATTAAATAAGAGAAGACCATTTGATCCAAGCATTCCACTTGGTATTCAATTATGAAGGATCACGCTTTCTATTTTTCAAAGCTTGTTAAGTACAGGAGACTCTTTAGAAGATATCATTACATTTTATTTATTGAATCATACAAAATGAAGGCTGTGGACATATCTTTGAAGGCCAGTATATTACACTGGAAATCACAATCTTAACAAACCACATACTATCATAACCCAAGGTCCAGTGAGTCTACAACACATTTCCAAAGTGAGGCAATGGATTAAAAGACTAAATAATAGTGAGGTACAGAAATCAACCACAAAAGTCTGGGTGATCAGCTTACTACACTACCACTATTTTGAGAAGGAGTTGCTATTCTTCTCTTCTGTCATTGAGAAGTTTACAAAATGAAAATGACTCCATATAATCGAAAGGAAGGAGCTAAAGAATCCGGGCAGACTGACTATGGACCCTTTAGCCATAAATCTCAAAACAGTATTACCATCAGCATAAAAATGCTTATACTTGCAGGAAAAAAGTCAAGTTCTAGGTATTTTACATATGTATTGTTATAAAGGAATATTATCATTCATGGGTTATTGGAAATGAGAACATTTGAGAGTGTTGAATTTGGTTCTGAATATATTGCATTTGTTGTGCCACCAAGACTTGAAGCTGGAAGTACACAAAAGCAGACAAGACGAGAAAGGACTTGGAAAAATATTTGAACATAATTCCTGTTAAGAAGAGATCTGTAGCTTTGGATGCTTCTCAGAGGATTCACTGTACAAAGTCAGTAAATAAATTTGCGCAGACATAAAAGAATATAAGGCAGGGAGGAAACTTTAATGAACATTAAAACTCTGTTAAAAAAAGGTATTAATTGCTTAAAACTGTGTAAATGGCATGGGAATCATAAAGTAAATGTCAAACAGAACAAAAGTAATACATTAAGTATAGGATGAGAACAGGATTTATAGTCTCATGGCTGAGACAAATCCCGGCAACCACAATTTAAAGAAAGAAGGATTCCCTTGCCCACCATTGGTAAATGTGATCCATCTGGTGGGGAAAAGAGGAGTATCAGGAGTGGGAAGTGGCAGATTAATTCACCTACAGCCTTAAAGTAGGGAAACGAATGCCTGTGCCCAGCCTGCCCCTTATTTTTAGTCAGATCCGACTTCAGCCATGGGATAGGGCTACCTACATACCAGGTAAACCTTCAATTTTCAGTAAAATCTCTCTGAAAAAAATAAGCAAACAAACAAACAAAAAAACCAATAAAACAAAAAAAAGTCTTCATAGACATGCCAAGTGGTTTTGTGTTCACACCAATTTTAAAACCGGTTACATTAGCAAAGAACAAAGTGATGACAAAGAGTGATTTATTGAACAAATGACTCTTGAGAACTCTTTAGAGAACAGGTGAATCCCACTTTAATCTTAAACCACAAATATGCAAGCATTGACTAATGAAGCGTATTACCAAGCATTGGAGAAAAAGTTATCAAACTCAGAACTAACAAGAGAACAAACAATGGATTTTAATAGTAACAATAAGCTAATAGTATTTTATGAAACTACCGAAAGCAAAGTTAAATAGAACTAGAATAAATATGACTGACATATATGGAGATAAAGATGAATATATAAATAAATACAAAAATCCAATAGATCGACTTCTAAAATGATTACTTACCACTAAATGCAAATTAGTAAAGTATTCCTAAGTGCTAACTTTTTGGATTGTCCAGATGACTTAACAATTAAAAACCCTTGCCAAGCAAAGCAGAAGACCTGACTTCAATCTCTAGAATTAAAGGTAAAAGAAAAGAAGCAATTCCCTAAAGTTGTCCTCTGACCTCTAGATACACTTTGGTACACACATTATGCACTTGCGGGGACAGAAACATGTAATAATTAAAAAAATAGATTTACTTCCTTTAAGTAACATATAGTCTTTTCTCCCAATCACATAACTTTTCTGTAATGACTGGAATATTCAATGTAATAAATACAGTGATAAAAAATGCACTCTCTATTTGGGAACTGAGAAATTATTAGGACGATTATTGTGGAACCGAGTATTCCACACTTACATACGTTATCAATGTGCATGCAGCTCAGCAGCTCAGAATGCTGAGAACACTAGCATCAAGCTTCATGGAGATTTATGAATAAAACAAGCATAGACAATTAACAAATAAAGACAGTTACAATATCTAAATAAACAAAAGATAAAGATAGACACTAAACAACCAAAGAGACTTAGAGAAAGGCTGATCCCTATGTCAATAACAGCAAATCTCCAAAAATGTCTAGATATCCATTATTAGAAAAACAGATCAAAAAAATACTCAGAAAAGTTTTTAGGAGTCAAAAATACTTGTAAAATTTTTGAGGAGTAAAGTAAATCCATTCCATATATGTGAATAATAAATTAATTAAAAATCTAAAAAAACTCTTTTATTGTAATTATTATACTAGTCACACAAATTTATTGGATAAAAGAAAATTTTACTTTAAAAGTTAAATAGTTTAGTTAATAGTTTTGCCAATGTATGTTTGCGTATTTTTACTGACAAAAGACTATCCAGTTCGGTGTCACCATAAATCCATTTGCCTCCCTTATAACTTTACCAGCTTCTTTACTTTCAACACTTCGGCCTTCTCAAAGCCACAATGAACAAAAAAAAAAATATTCCCCATGTACATTGTTCCATGACATAAAAAATGAAGCATTAATAAGGTATTGAAGAGAAATATATACTCTTAGGTACTGGTATACGATGAGACTTATAGAAATATCGTAGCATGATTTTTTATTTTCCTCAATACAAGCAGGGAAGGAAAAAAAAACCAGCTGTATTCACAGTCGCTGATGAAGTGAAATGTTTTGGAGATGATGTCTTTCTTTAGCTTCTGTCTAGTTTACTGACAAGGAGACTGTACCAAGATTTTCCTTACTCCCCTCCATACGATTCATATGAACCTCATCTTTCTCTTTGCTACAGTGTCTTAAGTACCTGCTCCCAGCAGCCGTGAGCTTGCAATAACTCCCCAGTTAGAATTAGAGCATCATGAACTCCTCCACTGTTTATTCTTAAATTTTGTTGACTTGATCTGATACAGGTCATGAGGTGACCTGTGAGTCTGTAAACACAACAACTATCTCATGTCCAGGGAGAAAAAAAGAATTCCTTAACCTTTTCTACTAATTTTTGTTCTTAACATTCTATCTGGACTCTTTGCCAGGATGTTCCCCAAAGCTTGTGAAGAAGAGAGTACTACAGATGTCCTACTTCTGTCTGAAACTCAAAGGACAAGTGTTCTTAGCTCTCTGAATAATGATGGGTTTTACATTAACTGTTGTCAATTAGTAAAAGACGCTTTGCTTACTAATGTTAAGACAACGAAGATCCATAGATATAAACACAAATATTTAGAAGACAGTCTCACAACATGGGATATTTTACCAAGTAACAGGAGATTCCTCCCCAGTATGAAGGACCTTCATGACCATGGGCATTTGACTATGTTTACAGTACAAGTTATAAAGTCTTCACTCTGGTACAGGCCTCAAATCCAATCATAAAATGATTGGTTATCCTCAAAAAAGTTATCTTTCTACTGAAGCTTATGCCATATCTGACCTAGCAGGTCATTTATAGTTTACACACGAAGTGTTGTGTAATGTGATGGATGTCTTCTCTCCACAAGCAGAATGCATAGAAACATGTAGCACTATGTAGCTATGCAGCCTGGATGAAGTTTCAAGTTTCATTCAGTTCAAGACTAATTGCTCTTTATCCCATGACCACGTAGTCAGGCCTTCATCAATGGACCAATAGTTATGGTGATCAACTATCAATAATAGCAACAGTCGGCACAGTTTTGGCAACCACTGGAGCCTCCTAACCAAGGCTGGTTAACTACTTCCTAGATCCTCCTATCTCCATAGCTAACACCCCTTCCTCACTCCAGTCTTTAAATTTTCAGTATTCCCCTATTAATTTTCCATACAACACATTTATCTAACTAACTTGTGCATAACTTCACTTGTCTCTTTCAAGCAAGAATGCTTAGAGTCTGTTCTATGCTATTTTCAAGTATACAGTATATAAATTATTGTCATAGTGATGAGTTTTTGCCAACTGGACACAAGTTGGAGTTGAATGAGAAGAGGTAGGCCAACTGATAAAATCCTTCCACCAAATTTCCTGTAGACAAATCTGCATGACATTTTTTAAAAATAAATGATTGATATAGAAAGACCAAGTTCACTGGGGGTTAGTGCAACCCCCTTCACCAATGAGTGGTTGGTATAAGAAAGCAGGCTGAGTAACCAACCCATTGGGGAGACATCTGGGCAACAATACTCCACTTTACCATCTCTAAGTTTTCACTATTACAAATAATATTCTTCAGCCCCAACTTATTTTATAAGTATTTTGTCCCAGAAAATAGTCACTTTAATACTGAACATATATAATACTAAATAAAATACCTTCTGGTATATCAAACCTTAATACTCGGTTTATAATAATAAAACAATTATCACCCTTTTAAATTCTCATAAAATTTTATATACAATAAAGTGTAGATTGTATTTAATTTTATTTTTAAAAATATCCAATTAAAAACTAAAAATTCAGTGTATATTTTCTGCTTCACAGGGACTATGTTAACCACTTTATAAAATGTGAGAAATTATTTTAATATAGTGATGTCTTTTTATCTGTAACAATAAAAAATAACTTCATTAAATGTCCGCAGAATGTTCCTTCAAAGATATGCTCAGGTTTATCCATTTAAAATGCTCATCTTTTTAACATAATGGAATACGCTAAATATTCTCTGAAACTCATATTATTTATTTGGAAAAGAGACATGCTTGTGGTAACTGGTTATTTACATTGTTCCCAAAATTTCTCATAGGATAAAAAAGACTTCCAACATCATCTAGGAGTTTGCTGTACTACAGACAACTTTGTTAACTTCAATTACTCTATTCTAAATTGTCATGAACCATCAATTTCTCACCAACATTGATTCCATCCCCTAATGAGCAGATTATTGTCATGACTAATGATTTATTCTTTAACTCCATTATGATGACACTTACTGACCACTTGAAGGGTATTTGAGAAGTCTATGTCACATCTCCGTTCTTACTCCTACCCTGAAACTTCAAGTATGGAAGACTCAGACACCCACATAACCACACTTAAAACTTTCACTGACTGGGTTGGGGAGGTGGGGGTCATCTGCAGGATGAAACAGAGACCTAGGATAATGAAGGCACCCAAAAATCAATGGGAGTGGCCTAGGTCCAGCCTGTGTATGCTCTTTGGGGCAGATATCCACAGGCAAACAGTAGATGGTGCTTGGGGATTCTTATGGATGGATAGAAGGATTTTGGACCCGGAAGGTGATAGGAACTTCACAGGAAGATCAACAGAGTCAAATAACTTGGATCCTTGTGTCTCTCAGAGGCTCAACCACTAACCAAAGAGCATACACAGGCTGGACATAGGCCCCCATCGACTGGATCAGAGAGGTAGGGCAGGGGCATTTGCAGGACAAGACAGAGACCTGAGATAAGGAAGGCACCCAAGAATCAATGGGGATGACCATAAGTGTGATTCATAGCATTGGTGGATATTGAACCTTAAGAGGTCATCTCCTGTAGCCAGGCAGGAACCTCAGAGGAGCACTAGGACACCAACCCACCCACAAAACGTTAGACTCCAAATTCATCCTTCCCACAAGAAATGCAGTGATAGGAGAGGGAGTAGAGACTTTGGCAAATTTTAACCAATAACTAGTCCAACTTGAGACCTAGCCCATGGGTAAGCACTAATCTCTGGCACTATTAATGACACTCTGTTATGCTTGCAGACAGGAGCCTAGCAAGAATGTCCTCTGAGAGGCTCCACCTCTGAGAGCAGCTGACTCAGACAGATGCAGATACCCACAGTCAATTAGTGGACAGAGTTGGGGGATAATTATGGAAGAATGGGATTTTGGGCCTCAAAGAAGATAGGAATTCCACATACAAGAAGACCAACTGTCAACTAACCTGGACCCTTAGGGTTCACAGACAGTGAACCACCAATGAAATAGAATAAACAGGCTGGACCTAGGGCTCCTCCCACATATATAGCAAATGAGCACCTTGATCTTCACGTGGGTCCTAAACAACTGGAGTTGGGGGCTATCCCAAAAGCTACTGCCTATGTACAAGATATGTTGTTCTAGCTGGGCTGCCTTGTCTGGCCTCAGTGGGAGAAGATGTGCCTAGTCACATAGAAACTTGACATACCAGGTGGGGAGATACCGAGGGGGAGGGAATTTGCTCAGAGGAGAAGGGGATGGGGAGGAGTAAAGGATTGTGGGAGGGGGTGACTGGGAGGCAGCAGTGAATAGGATGTAAAGTGAGTAAGTAAAAAATAACTTTCAATAATCAAATATTTCCTTCCAAAGATAGAAATAGAAAATTTCTAAGTCCTTGTTAGTGATAACTTGAAAGTTTGCAGAAGCCACACGTTGCCAAATTAAATTGACCAGATATACATAGATCACTTTGAGTTGTTGATCAACAGTGTCTTTGAGACTACCAAACTTACATAGGCTATAGTCATTTTCCTTGGTTGCCCACCAAAATTGTATGACAAGGCTGTTTTTGAATACACCACAGACTTTAATCATGAGACCTGGAGAAATCATGATGTTACCAACCAGAAAGCTTCCTCTCTGCAAGTTAACTCTCATAGTAGCAGAAGGTGTATGCAAGCTTTGGGGGAAGAAGTCATTAATAGTTAGCTAAAATAATGTCAACTGTGACAAGATATTTGCAAGGAGATGCAATAGTTGATATCTTAATGTTATCTCCTTAACTATAGGTTTCTGGTTCATTTAAGGTCTACTCTATCTTAGGAAAGACATGTCCAAGAATCCATTGATGGGGAGCACACTGGCCTGAGGGATCATTCTATTATTTTGATTTTGCTGAGTGGATAGCATATCAAATGCCCTCCAAATATAGTTCTCTATCAGAAGATTATTTCAGCTATGAGGATTCATCCGAGAAATTTCTTTCTACAGTAGAAACTTCAGTGCAGAAACTCATGATTGATAAAAAAGTAAATCCAGAAAATAAGTGACTATGAAGTGCTCAGTCACAAATGGGAATACATGTTTATTGCCACCTGCCCCTGATGCCTCAAGGATTATGACAGAAGAAGGGATGAAAGAATGTAAAACCCAGGGAGATGGAGAGGATGAGATGAAACATTATCTTCTCAACATGGCAGGACCACTGCATCCATGAACGTGCAGCACCTGTGGTCTATAAAAGATTCACACAAGATCAGGCCAGTTCCCATTTTAACAGTAGGTAGAGGTCTTCACCAACCCCACCCCTAACTGAAAAGCCATGGATAGCCAATGGCATCTGGGTTAGGGAAGTCAGTTTTATTCAGTACTATGGCTCCAGGCAGGTCAAACATTCCCCAATGTATGGTGCCACATTCATGAGTATATGGGCATCGCAAATTTAATTCAATGGGTTATTTAAAAAATTAAAAGAGGACAAAAGTTTGGAGATGAGAAGGTGGGGAATAGAGTTGGAAAGAGAGGGAGGAGTCAGGAATGGATGTGATCAATGTATAATGCATGGGATTCTCAAATAATTAATATAAATAAATAAAAAACAAGATAGACAAAAAGACAGATAAAAGAAAGACAGAAATAAAAAACGGCAGGCAGACAGGAAGAAAGGAAGGAAGGAAGGAAGGAAGGAAGGAAGGAAGGAAGGAAGGGAGGAAGGGAGGAAGGAAGGAAGAAAAAAACAAACCAAAATGAAAGAACAAAATCCATTCCCCAGAAAGCTGTTCTTGCCAACCTATAACCCATGACATGTCTAAAAGCTACCTTGGTCTTATATTTCTATTTTTGTCCCAATTGGCAATATTATGATTCCTAGGATATGAGATTTTTCTGAGAGAGCAGTGAGTGTAAGAACTAAACTTGGTTTGGTTTCTTGTATCCTATATGATTACTGCCTACTTATACAAGAAACATTTGTTAAAAGGGGAAACAATAGCAGCAAAAATGAAGCACGGCCTTTTCTTTTACATATATTATGCTGTAGCTGGAAAAATTGATATTTAACCATCATAAAAGCATAATCAATAGTTACAGGCAGGTAGCAAATTTGTCCTGTATGCCATGTAGCATCTGTCACTACTACCTTTAGTCTAAAGACTTCATCTCTAGACAATTATAGACCTCAAAGTTAATTTCCCTTCCTGGTGAGAAACAGGTGTTTTTTTTACTGCCTGGCAGTTTAGCCTCTGTCTTATCAAATCCCTCAAAATCTCTTCAGTACATTTAGGGCACAGTTCTATTTCTAATGTATTGACATGCCTCTTGGTGTCATTTAGATCCATATCCCTCCTTCACTTTATATTGTTGTTACTGTTTGTTTTAGATTTCTCCTTCTTTCCTTGCCTTTCACTGTACACTACAACTGTATCCACCGTTGAGGCCCAAAAATCTCATCTATGCTAAAGCCTCTCACTGCCTGAATCTCTCTGCTGTGGTCTTCTCCATATTGCTATAGCTATGATGAACTGATTTCTACTTGTTGCTCAGGTACATGTATATGGAACTTATTGCTAGGAAATCTGCATTGGCCCTCATATCTGTTTACTTCTACCCTACCCTGGTATGTGTTCAGTTCACACATTTCTGTACTATAATTACTTTTGTTGCCATTTTGTGTATATTAATATTACTAAAGACAAAAGTTGGTCTTTATTCATTTCTAGGCCTAGTACTTAGTTATTCAACAGAAGACTTAACGATATCTTGAATGAATGACTTGTGTCATATTATGATCATCCAACCGCAAGGGAGAAAACAGAATAAAATAAGGTAGACTAATCAAAGGGGCGTTTGGGAACAAGGCAAGACTTGATGAGTACAATTTTGACAAGCTCAATGAAAAGCATGTCACATTATGAAGGCAACTTGCAGCAGTGACTAAGCGTGACACAGGTGAAACAGTAAGGAGATTTGTACAATAAGAACTCCATGTGTGTTTTATTGCTAATAGGAAACGCAGCTGGAGAGGCATGGTAAAAGTAGATGATAAAAACTCTTTCAAACTGGCAGAGAAGCAAATTAGTTCACTGCGTGAATTATTTATATTTGCCTATCTGGAATTTACTACTAGTGGAAATTGAGGACTCTTGCATTTGAACAAATCTGGAAAATAATCAACTATTATCTCATGAAATATTTCCCTTCCTCATTCCCTCTTTTGCACGCTCACTAAATTCTAATTAAACACAGGCTCATTCTCATTCTTCTATACTTCGTGCTTCCACATTTTTATTACCCTGTCTCTCTGCATGTTAGACTGTTAGTTCTTGAGGTTTTTCTTCTTACAGTTTGTTAAACTCATTTCCTCCAGGATTATTTATCTTTATTCATTTTTTTATCCACATATATTAATTACACATAAAATGAGCTTCTCTATAACATTTTCAAGCATGCATATAATGTGTTTTCACCCTATTACCTTCTTACTTGTTTCCCTTTCTTTTCCACTGGTTCTTTTTCACTTGCCAGTTATTTCCCATTCCTGTTTTCTGTTACTTGTTTACTTGCCTTATTGTGTTTGCTGACCCATTGTCTTTTATCAGAGTTTCCTACAAGATCATAAGTGAGGGATCATTTATAATAGTATACTCTC
Source organism: Rattus rattus (assembly GCF_011064425.1). Lineage (NCBI taxonomy): Eukaryota > Metazoa > Chordata > Mammalia > Rodentia > Muridae > Rattus > Rattus rattus. The sequence goes on from NC_046162.1 coordinate 23,013,619, forward strand.
TTTACCCAAGTGTCTCAGATATGTTTCTGTAGCAACTCAAGGGAAGATGGCTTTACTTTGTCTTGTAGTTCAAACTACAGTCCAGCATGGTAAGGAAGTCAATGTAGTCAAAGCATAAAGCATTTGCTCACACTGCTTCAAGAGTCAGGAGGCGGAAAGCAATGAATGATAGTGCTTAGCTGAAGTGGAAATTTCTGGTTTCTTTGGAGACTCAGTTGTACAATGTAATTTTTTTTCTGGGAACTGCCTTATGAAAAGGATGTTTTTGCTGAAGCAGACACATGGGAGGTTGTTTTGCTGAGGACACCTGGTGTTTTTCTGGAAGTATACTGGAAAAAAATGCATTTGAGTTTTGCTAGACCAGATGTTTGAGAGAACACATGATGTTTGGAAAGGGTATGAATCTAACCATTCAGACGGTGGACAAAGCTGTGTGGTATTGATTCCCCTTGTTACTTTTTGCTGGTCATTGTTTGCCGAGACTTCACTGAGAGAAATTAATGAAAGAACTTCTGGTGATATTCCAGTGGCTTCTTGTCACTTCCATGGACTCAGGGAGATTGGCCGAGCCTTGAGGTTTCTTCTGGATAAAAATGCCTTTGCTGACTCATGATTGGTGTTTGTGGGTGGATCAAGCTACTGCTACTGATTCATATGAACCGAACTGCATATATCCTGACAATGCAGATTGGTTAACCTACAAAGAATTATTTCTAAGTAGGTCCACACCCTCATTTGCCCCATTAACATTTTCTTTCCACTAGTTCTGGTATGTGATGAGCTAGATGGGATGTTAAAACATTTAAGTACACTTATTAAAAAAAGTTTTGAAAATTTTAAGCCTACACTCAACACCATTTTGTATAGTATAGGGTCTCCACCAAGGAAATAATCTCTTATCAATTAACCTCGTCAAGACAATCCCTTACAGGTATGGATACAGGCTGAATGATCTCTTTCAGGTCTCCCTGAAGGCGTTTCTTGTAAGAGATTCTTGATCCGGTGAAGTTGGCACTGGTTTTAGTTAGTTTCAGTTGCTGTGACAAACAACATGACTAAAAATCAACTGGGAGAAAAGAGTTTCTTTTAGCTTACCTCTCACAGTTCAGTCCGCCACTGAGATGTAGTCAGAACCTGGGATCAGTTTAACACAGAACACATGAAGAGTGTTTGATGTTTATATCCTCCTAAGCTTGTTCAGGTCGTTTTATTTTCCTTTTTTTAAATGTACCCTTGGAACACTTCTGCCTAGTCGTGTCACCACTTACCATAGCCCAGGTTCCCCCATTACAATTACCTGGCTAGAAGATGCCCTATAGATTTGCCTACAAACCAGTCCTATGGAGGTATTTAATATCTTCTTCCCAGATGACCCTACCTTATGACAAGGTGACATAAAAATTAGTCTCTGACTCTTTAGCCTTTATTAAGACTACTTTCCTCTGACTGGGTTGCCTTGTGCAATCTCAGTAGGAGAGCTTTTTGCCTTGTCTTATTGATTCTTGTCTTATCCTGCTCGGCTGTCCTCTTTTGGAGGTCTTCTCTCTTCTGAAGAGTAAGACAAGGAGGAGTGAATCTAGGGGAGAGCTGAGGGGAGTTGGGGGGAGTAGAGAGAGAGAAAAGAATCTATTTTCAACAACAAAATATCAAACAAACTGAGAGAAATTACATCTAAGAACTCATTACACAGTGTCTACAGCATGAAAAAAAAAAAGTAACTCTCTTAGATCATTAACTTCCTATCAACACACTGGGAGTGGTGGGCCCTGATAATTCTCCATCCTCTTTAGTTGCCATTTCTGCCTATAGCTCTTGTAAATATTTATTCAATTGTTTCCAGTCTACTAAAGCTATTAAAATAGAAATAGGTGCAGTTAGTTACAAGTCTATTTCTCTTTCTTCAGGACACCTGGTATGTAAAACAGGATTCCATCACTGGAATACATCACCAACTGTAGTACAGAGAAGAAGTTTAACACCCATTGGGTAGGAAAGAACTTTGTTAAAGCCACTGGTGATGGAGTAAAATAATACAAACTAAAAAGAATCTTATCATGGTAAAGTATGGTGGACTAATTCAAGGCATGCTAATAACTAAAATTGGCTACATGGCATCAAAAGCCATGAAATCATTCACATTTTCGACCAGAGCCACTCATTGCTTTGCATTAATTTGGTAGTTTCTTTTGTGAGGGATGACATTTTGATACTCTAACAATATAGTTTTTATTTTTTTTTCTTTACAAGACAGAACCTATGTGTGAAACTCAGAGATTGTGAAACTCTGGCTGCCCTCGAACTTGTTATGCAGACCAGGTTGGCTTTGAATGGGCAGAGATCCACTAGCCTGTAGCCTGCCTCTGCCTCCTACATGCTGGGACTCAAGGCCTTGGTCACACCACCTGTGGTTTATAGAAATATTTTAACATTTTTCTATAATGCATTTCCACTTAGATCTTTTCACTAATTTATTTTCAGTTTATCACATCCACCTCCCTCCCCTGTTAAGTGAGGCACCCCTTGGGCATCACCCTGCTGTTGGACATCCATTTTGCAGCAGGATTAAGGTAACCTCTTCCATGAGGCTGAATCACACAGTCCAGTTAGGACAAGGGGATCCAATGGCAGGCAACAAAGACACTCCCTCTTCTGATTGTTAGGGGATGCCATGAAGACCGTGCTGCACATCTCTATAAATGTGTTGGGGGTAGGAACTAAATCCAGATCCTGCATGCTTTCTGGTAGGTGCTTCAGTCTCTGTGAGCCTCATGGGCCCAGGTTAGTTGGCTCTGTGGGTCTTCTTGTGGTGTCCTTGACCCCTCCTGCATCACTAAGTCTTAATCCCCACTCTCCAACAAGACTCCCTGATGTTTGACTGTGGGTCTTTGCCTCCTTTTCCAGTCACTGCTGCATGAAGCCTCTCATGAGACAATTATGCTAGGCTCTCATCCTCAAGCTAGAATAGTATCATTAATAGTGGTTGGCTCTCCCCAGTGGGATGGGTCTCAAGTTGGGCCAGTCATTGGTTGGCCGTTCCGTCAATCTCTGTTCCATCTGTATCTCTGCACATCTTGTATAGAGGGCAAATTTGAAGTCAAAGGCTTTGTGGGTTGATGTCCTCAAAGCATTCTTCTAATGTTCAAGCCTAAAGTTGGATTCTTCTTTGTCTACTCAGAATCTTCCCACTATGGCATTTATTCATTATTTGTTTTATTCCTATTTTTATTAGGAACAGTTTTATTTGGGGAAATAAACAGAGATGTACAAATTTCAGTATTTATAACCAACTCCTTAGGAACACACTATTTATCCTAAGAGGAGGAAATAAAAAATTCTTGATTAGACCAAGTCCTTTTTTACCATTATTCATTCCTCAAAAGACTATTAAATTTCTCTTAGAAGAATTCTTGGTTTACCTTTCTTTAAAATACTGTTCTCATAATAAATACATGCTACTCATTATTTTTGCTCTAAATCACATAAATTGGGTTTAAGTTTTCATTTTGAAAAAAACACTAAAAATTAAATACCCGTCATTAACAAACTGTTCTATAATAAATCAAATTTAATTGAAAAAGTCAAATTCAAATTTATGAAAAATTTTTTTAGATTTTGATTTTAGTAGAAAATTTTAGTTGTACATCACCTCCACAGCAGCCTAATTTTTTAGTGTTCAAGAAAATAAAATAGGTTAAATGATTATATAATTATGAGGCATGTTTCAAAATTGCTTCAGTGTGTCCTATTTCAAAAATTGTACTCATCTTTAAAATGATGCTAAAATCAGTGCTCAAAATAAGTAATGAATGAACTATTTCAATAAAAGCATCAGGCAAATCACTACTTATGAAATTACATTTAATAGTACCTTAAACTAATGAAATAAAAGAGTTCTGTTGAGTAGTCATCATTTTTCCATCTCTGTAAATTCTGTTTGTATAAGTAATGAGCCAATACTTCAGGTCTCTGTAGAATAACCCCTCGGAACATTTTTATTTGGCTGATCGTCCTTTTGTGGGAGATGACTTCAAGTTTGAACAGTTACTGTAAATGAATTTGCTCGAATGTATGTTTCTAAATTAGTGAACACAAATTACCGCGCCATGATTTTTTCATTACGTTGGTTGATATAGAATTGCATTTAAATATATTATAATCGAGAAATGATTTGAGCACAACATGTTAAGCCACTATGATCAGCTATCTACCTCTATATTTAGCCCCTGTTCTGGGATGATAGATTTAGTTATTCAGGAATGCACTGCAAACCTAGGAACTTACAAATAGTTCACTGTCATTTCAAAGGATTGTGGGATAAATAGCACCACAGCTTATACCAAGAGTGACTGGAACTCCCAGAGAAACAAGGAAGAAATTATAGTCCTTCAGGTTGGTTCAGCATTGGTTATTGATTTCAGAATGTTACAGGAACGTAAGAGTTACATGTTGGAAAGTGAAGGTTAGAAGATTTCAGTTATCTCTGGGACAGCAAATGCTATTTTTCAAGGATATATAAAAATCTCTAGAATTTTTAAGATAAAATTTGTCCTAAGGAAAAGCAGGCAGATAGAAGAAAAGCAAAACATATATCTTTTCGCAATTTTAAAAATATGGTATTTTCACCTTATCTTACCTTCAAATGTCAGAAATAGCACTTATTTCATTTCTAAGTATTTTTTACCCAATTTGCCAAGAATCTCTAATAATTTACCGTGGTTTCTATTTGCTTCTCTATTTTCTGAGATTATAATGCAATCGTATCATTTCCCCTTCCCTTTCTGCTCTCCAAAGCTTTTCATGTAGCAAATCCTTTGCTCTCTTTCACATACACAGGCCCCCTTTTTATTTATTGATTCTATGTACATCTATGTATATGCTTATAAATATATATTTCTAAATATAACCTGCCCAGACTATATAATGTTACTTATATGTATGTTCCCTGTGCTAACAATTAAGTAGTGAATAACCAGTTGGGGTGATCTTCCCTTTCTCCCACATTCAGCATTCCTCCGCTGTCTGTCATTCTTTAAGTATCTTTCAAGCTTTGTAAGCTTTTCCTCATCTACTTTAAAATGCCTGTTGCCATTTTCCCTGTTCAGCTCCATGACTGAACTGTTTAGACAGTCATTTCTATATATTTTAAAGCTTCTTATTCATTTTCAACATTGGGTTTTTAGAAAGAAAATGTCTTACTAAGTTCACATACACCTGTGCAAATTATGCAAAACTTTTATTTGGTTATCCGGAATTCAAAACCACCAATTGACCACCAACGGTCATATATCGTTTCCAACAAGGTAAGCCTGTTAATGTCAATGAATACAACATTATTGAAAAGTAGAGATGATTTACCTGAACCAAATGTCCTGTGGAAAGTTAAGGTGAAAATATTTAAACTCCCAAAGATGCTAGCTTTGTTGGTACACGTCTATAATCCCAGCACTGAGGTAAGAGGCTAGAGAGTTTGAGGTCAGCCTGGGCTACATAGAATGAGCTCATCTCACAAAACAAAGCTTAGAGGTTACAGAGAACTCATGTTTGATTCCAAGCACTCATATTGGAAGGCCCACAACTGCCTGTGACTCCAGTTGAAAGGACATTCAACTTGCCTCCTATCATGCAGACACTCTCGTAAACCACACATACTCCCACACAGACATACACAGTACAGATAATTGAAAATTCATATCTCATTTATACCATCCCAAAGAAAGCAATGTTTGCATAAAATCGTATAGAAAATGCTTACCAACCATGAATGCAGCATCTTCTAGACAAAATCTATGAGGTATTAAAGGAGAGAATTCGAAAAGAGAGTTTCTGAACATTATTGTATTTAGACTTTGCTATAATTTTTTCTTCTTTTTGCTTAGTCTGGTTTTTGGTCTGTTTGTTCATTTATTTTTTTATAATACTGGAATTTGAAGCCACATTAAATGTATTCTCTACCACTAAGTCACCACCCAAACCTATGACATTTTTTATTTGTCCATTTTTCTTTAATGCTTTATTTTCCTTTGATATTTAGATTGTGACCCCTATATTTGGTATGTGTAGGTAACAAGGAAATGGACATATGCTTTTTTACTACCATTTCCTATCTTTAGTAAAATGAATAATTTGTATATAAGTGAGCATTTACATTTATTTATTTTATGAGGTCTGAAAGGTGGTAACAGTAGCAAGCTCACACTGTAGGGGCAAGATGCCAAGTGAAGTATATATGTCTGTGAGTATATATGTATGCTTCATGTGCATATGTGCCTGTGGTTCATTGTGTAGCTGTCCCTGGAAGCCAGAAAGAGGCATTGGGTCTCGTGGAACTAAAGTTAAAAGGAGTTATGAGTCACATATCATGGACACATAAAACTAAATCCAAGACTTCTGGAAAAGTAGCAAGCACACTTAAATGCTGAGCCATCTCTCTATCCCCCCACCAAGTAATCTTAAACTGAACTATGAGTATACATACAATCCTCCCAAATAAGTTTGTCCCTAAAACCTACATATGTGTACTGGCATGGAGCCATCATTCTTAGAAAGCTGAAGCCTCAGTGAGAGTAGTAAGAGTTTGTTAAATCAGTTCAGATGGATACATAGATACATAGATGATAGATAAATGATTGATAGATAGAGGATAGTTAATAGATAATGAATAGGTAGTTGATAGATAATAAATAGATGATACATTGAATGATAGAGGATAGTTGATAGATGATAGAAAGATAGAGTTCTACAGATATGTAGATATATACATATATACATATATATATATACATATATATATATATACACATACATATATATTGAGAGAGAGGTGATAGATAGATGATATATAAATGATAGTGCCAAGCCAGACATGACTTTGGTAGGAACAGAGTAACATGGTTCCTGCCCCTGGGACAGGGCCCCAGTGTGAGCCTCCATGAGCGTTGATGGCTGCTGTGGGCAGAAAGCTTGTTTGTGTAACAGTGTACATATTTTCTGGACCTAGTGGCATTGGAATACTCTATCTTTCTGAGGAATGTTCTCCTACATGATAATTAGAAACAGCATGAGTCCAGGAGTCAAGGGTGTGGCTATGTCTCCACTAAACGGTAAACACACTGGGAGCTTCAGGACTGCTCTTCGATGGGAAAGAGCTCTAAATACATGAGCTTTAAAATATATAATTTCTCAACTATGCAAAAATATAAGGATGCAATGAATCATATGAGGAGCTTCATGAACCTAAAAGAAGAGAGGCAGCTACACTATGGACCAACTTGTCAAAAAAAAAAAAATACTAAGGAAGGAAATAAGGAAGTTTAGGGAGTGGTGATTGTAGGAGATCCCACCCAGCCAAGTTTTTTTTGTTTGTGCTTACAAAGGCAAATAGATTATTGAGGTCAGTATCACCTTAGGACTGAGCAATGTTGGGGGTTCAAGCTTGGTGGAAATGGTAATTTTAGGGCAGAGTCCCACCTAATTTGCATATCATCTGTGCTTTAGAAAGGCAGAGTGATCTTTGAAATAATTTGCAATGTTAACCAAAAAAAAAGTGTATGCTTTCTGTCTCCTAAGAAGCAAAGTTCTGGGGTCTGGGATGCTTATTCATAGAATAATCAAAAGGAAACCAGGAGTAAATGACTGGATTGATATATAAAATAAAATAGTGGAGCTGTGTTTTACATGAGATGAGCTATCCAGAGAATTTATTAAGATAAAAGAGAAAACTCCTTGGATAACTCACACATACACACACACACACACACACACACAAGCAAGCAAGCAAGACATGGACAGAGAGATCTCTTAGAATAGAAAGCAGAAAAAAGACAGAGAAACCTTCAGAGAGAAAGTAAAACATAGAGAAAAGCAGACTGGAAAAACTGTATCAAGCAGAACATATGTTGTCAGCTCGGATCCACAATTTGACTTCAAGTTGTTCTTTTTGCTGCTTCCAGACATCCCTTCTCTCAGAATCCTTCTCAAGCCTATGCTGTTCCTTGGCATGATAGATAGATAGATAGATAGATAGATAGATAGATAGATAGATAGATAGATAGATGATAGATAGATAGATAGATAGATAGATAGATAGATAGATAGATAGATAGATAACATATATTTTTTAAATGACAGATTGTCTCATTGGTGTAAAAATGGGTGACTAGCAAAATATGAGGAAACTGTTAAACAGTATAACTGAAACAGAGGTAAAAAAAAAAAAAGGGAAGTCCTATGGTAAGCATTGCTTATCAACTTGAAGTTGATACTTACCATAGAACCAAATGCCTGGACAGGTTTTCAAGGGAGTTTCTAGATCAGGTTACCTGACATTAAAATGATTACTCCAAATGTGGACAATACCACTCAAACATTGGAGTTAAAGAAAGAAAAAGGTAACTACTGTGAAGTACTGTATATCTTGCTGCTTTCAAAATGTGCATGCAGGGTAACCAGATACTGCAAGTTCCCACTAGTATGTGATCCTAACTGTATGGAGCCAAAATAATTCTTTCCTTCTTTAAGTTTCTTTTGTATGGCTTGATTAGAGCAAGGAGAAAAGTAACTGGCAAGAAAATTTGGTACCAAGAAGTGTGTCTGTTGGTACAATAAACTTGACCATGTGCTTCTTAGGCTTTTGGAAATGGTTTACAGAAGGAATGTGGAACAATATGAGATTTTTTTCTTTAAAAGTTGTGGAGTCTAGAAATAATTTAATGACCCCGTCCAATGGGTGTTTGGAAGATCAGAATGTCAAGAAATACCTAGAAATTAGATGCTCGACCAATGATGTTTCCAGGTAAACAAAGACTCTGTTGGAAACTGGGTTAGATCCACTCATGATATTCTGGCAATGAATCTGGCCAACTTAAGCACCTTAGATGAGAACTTGATTCAGTACAGCAAATACTCAAAACTAGAGTGCCAATTTGTTGTTTGGTACAGAATATTTCAAGACAGGATAACATTTGTCCCGTGGCGTGACTATTGTTTGCTGGTCTCAACCAGACTTAACAGAGAAAGAGAATAAAAAGATAAGGCATACAACTCTTTGCACTTTAGTAAGAGATGGTGAGCAGCTTTAATCTTCCTAATAAGAAAAATTAAAAAGTAACTATAAGTACAAGGAAATGAGTGTCATTAAAGTGAAATCTGGAAGTTTGTTCTGAGATGTAGAGAGAGAGGTCATGATGGCAAAATCCAACCCATTGTAGACACCCTCTTATAAAAAAATAACCCATAAATTATTTTGAAAGGAAAGAGCTTAAACTAATTATTGATACTAAAGGGACACAATTTTAAAAATCAACTACTCAATACACAAAGGACAATACAACCATGGTCCAAGCAGAGAAATCTATACTGCTTTGGAAGCAGAAGTGGAAAGTATCATCCATGTTGAACTGGATTGGCACTAGGTTGAAGGAATTGAATAGTCTTGGACCTAATTCGACAGAGCCACTGAAACCAGTCAATGTTGTGGTAGTTTTGAAAATTAAATTACATTGGAGATATTAGGATGCTGCAGATAGTCAGACCATAGTACTTCTGTTTTTAAAAACTGTGGTCGTGGCAAATAAAGAAGCTCTGTATGTCTCCAAATAGAGTTGTTCAAGGGATGGAGCTATCCAAGCCTTTGGAACCCAGATGATTCCATCATGAGCTCCAGATGCCAGAAATCAACTGTAAGAGTTGGTGTTTGCTGTGCTGAGTTTTCATTTTGTTTTGATCTGATCATTTCTTGCTATCCTTCCATTCAACTCTTGGGAAATGGGAATGTTTAAGCCACCATTCTATGATAGATTAAAGTACAAAAGTTGGGTTTCAATTTTTACAATTTTTTTAGATGTTGTAAAGGCCTATTATAAAAAGGTAGCCATGATCCTCAAAAGAAATTTCAGTCTTTAGAACAGTGTTTGGACTTTTATGAGAACCTGTAAAGATAGATTAAAGATATTTTTATGATAAGATAAAATTATATTTTAGTGACATGAGAGGAATATTATGACTTAAAATGATAAGTTTCAAAGAGTACACTTTCAGTGTTTAATTTTGAGTGTCAAATGGATAAGCTTAGGAACCTCCTTAGAGGCAAATCTCTGCCATGTCTTTGATGAGATCTCTATATTAGGTTTATTGAAGAGGGACTAAGCACTGTAATGTAAATGCATCACCATCCTTTGGGCTAGGGGTCTCTAGTTAATTAAGAGGAAAAGGGGACATGAGCAGAAGCACCATCTCTCTCCATTGCAATGTTACCATTTGCCTCCCATCCCTCCCATCATAATCTGGCCCCCAATGTGTGAGCCAAAATAACTTTTCTTTCCTTTACATTTCTTCTTGTCAAGTATGGTACTAGTATGAGTAAACTAGGATGGGGGAAAGAACGAAAGCAGATGGATAAGAAGAGAATTAAGGAAGAGTGGGGTAGGATGGTGTGGTACAGTTGGAAAAATGGTCTGAATGGAAATGTCTCTCTGGTAAACAGTCTTCCTCTGAGGACAGAGAAGATCTGCTGTGGGGAAATATGTTTATACCTTGTGTGTGGCTCAGGATTCTCAAAAGTACCAGTGTTCTACATTAAGACAGTTTGAATACTAATAGAAGAAAACTGATAATGAATGAAGTGTGGTGCATTTTTTTTTTCTGGATCAGCAAACAGACTATAGTGAAAATAAAGGTAATTAGAAGAGAATGATGCCAATCAAGCTGTATAGTGAAGACTTGATATGAACAAAGCCTCGGGATCTTACAGCTAAGATCCTAGACAGATGCGATGATCCCAGGACGAGGAACATTCCATGTGGAAGCCAAGGTAGTGACGCTCTGCATGTGTGAAAGCAACAGCAAAGAGCTCAGTGTGGCAATAGACTGAATCAGGAGATGAATGAGAGAGGCTGGCATCACGCCACACAAAGGTTAGAGAGGATTCAGGATGTCACTCTGAGGTGGGAAGACATTAGAGTATTTGGAACAAAAGAGTGACATGTTGTGACATGCTTTAAAGGGATATCGCTGTGCTGCCTTCAGGTAACTGGATGGCAGAGTGACAGGGGTGAGAGCTGGAGAACAGTAAGGAGGCAGTTTTATAAGTATTTTGCTCTGTGGGATCACTACTGACACAAGTTGCCAGATAACAAAGGGAGTTAGTTATATTTCGTTTACCAAAGTGACTGCAGGCAGATCATTGTCATGTCCGCTCTTTGAGGTGTTGTTGCAAAAACATTTTAAAAATAACATAGGTATTCAGGGCCAACCCTCACAAAAATCAAGTTCTGTAATCAAATATATGTTTGGATCAGTTATTTCACCTTTCGTTCCAATAGAATAGATATAGCTTATATTTTATTTGCATTAAATTTTATAAATTATAGATTTAATATTTAATATCATAGCATGTAATTTTTCTATTATAAATTTTATTTTTCTACCTTCATTATTTTTTGTGTTTCTAACTCATATTATCTAGTACCAAATGCTCAGTGTGAACAAGATTCTTGACTATGTCTATAGTATTTTTAAGGGAGTGTCCAGCATTTGAAAAATAATCCAGTCTTCCAAAATATTGACTTTCTTTAATAAATTACATTATAATTTTCTGTAAGCCTCACAATATTTGTAGGATATCTGATTTTTTTAAAAGTATCAATTCATGCCTTTATATTTCTCTGGGTTGCCTTTGGCAGCAGATTATGACACCCTTGCTGAAGATACAGTGCATATATACATGACCCAAAGAAATCGAGCTGAAACTTGTGATGAATTTTAATCCAGCAACATGGCTGCTCGGACAGCAGATCATACCCAAAAGCCTTTGTCTGTGTGAACTGGCTGAAAGGTATTCACAGCCTTACTACACACCTTAACGGCCAAACAATGTAGGTAAAGTTAATTTGTAGGAGGAAGCATACATGTTTGAAATTGATGTCAAATTGAAGGACAGACAAAGAGACAAATCAGAGAAAGCTGTGACAGAATGAGTCAGATATAAGATAAGCCCAACTCTCAAGAGAATGAACAAGAAAGAGAGGCAATTTAAGGGGCAAAGGGTGCAGTTTTACTAGGACAGTTTTATAGAGACAAGTTTCAGGTGAAGACAGAAGAAGCTAGAGAATAAGTATTCAAAGATTAGAACAGATCGTCAAAGTTAGTTTAAGGCCAAGCAGAGCAATTCAGTTTGTAGCTGAGAGAAGCCAAATTGAATCAGTCAGTTTGGAGAGGAGTTTGAGTCAGAACAGTTGAGTTGAGCCAGCCAGCCAGAATTCAGAAACAACTAGAACAAGTGAATTTATTGAGCAGTAAGTCTCCAAGACAATTACGTCTGGCAAATAAAGGTTACATTTACACAAATGGAGGGAACACTGTCTCCCTCTGGGTAGCTTCCTAATCCTGGACAATGTTATGTAGGCTGCTAAAGGACAGGAGACATCACTATGAGTCTTATCACCTATGAGATCAACTTGCCAGTCAAGATGTACCTATTTGTACAATAGCAGAGTATTGTTATGCGGGAAACCAACTGATCTCTGATCGGATTTTAGACCCACTTCATAGGAGGGGATCCATGATTGGCTTGTAATCCTGAAGAAAAAAGTTATCATAAAGTTACCAATTTTATATGTATAATGATTTTTGACAAATGTGTAATCATTTAACATAGTCCTAATCAACATGGCTTTTCGTGTGCCTGTAGTCCCAGCTGCTTACGGGGCTGAGTGTGAGGATTGATTATTGATTATTATTGAGCAGAATGATGAGTTTCTGTGTGGAGTGGATACCCTATCTTCTACTGCTTAGGGAATGTCTTAGTTTTTGTTTTCCTACTGTGAACAGACACAATGACCAAAGCAACTCTTATAAGGACAACATTTAATTGGGGCTGGTTTACAGGTTCAGAGATTCAGTTAATAATCATCAAAGTGGCATCATGGCAGCATCCTGGTAGGCATGATATAGGAAGAGCTGAGATATCTACATCTTAATCTGAAGGCTGCTAGCAGAATACTGACTTCCAGGCAGCTACCGTGAAAGTCTTAAAGCCCACACTCCAGTGACACACCTATTCCAAAAGACCACATCTACTCCAACAGGGCCACACCTTCTAATAGTGCCACTCCCTGGGACAAGCACAAATAAACCATAACAGGGAATATTCCTGAAGAGGGGTCAAAAGAATCTAAAAGGCAGGAAAATAGAGGGACTGCGAAAAGTCATCTGTGGGGGGGTTGACACTCATGGTAGTCATGTACCCATAGCAGATGCAGATACCTGCCCTGGGTCTGAATATGAATAAACCTGTCAGCAGTCAGGCACTGGGTGGGAGAAGACGTTCACGAGGCCCTTAACCCCACTGCTGAACTATTTGGCATTGATGGATTCAGGGAGAGTGAGAACCATTGCCTTAAGTTGCATGTCCACTGATTGTGTCCCCAGGCTACAATGGACGCTTCCAAAGCAGTGGTCATACAGATGGCCTGGGTCACAAGACCACATCAAAAGTGGTGAGCTTGAATACACTTTTGTGAGCTTTCTTTAATTACCTCCATTTCCAGTGTCTGATCATACATTAGATCAAAGGCAAGTATAAAATGAACAACAATAACAACAACAACAAAAAAACCCCCAAAATCAATTTAATTAACAATCATTATTAATTTTTTAATGACTTAAACTTAAGATTGTAAGATTTAAGGTCTTTAATTTTAGGGCAATGTTAATTTTCACCTTTATTTTTTTTTTAAATTAAGACACAGGATATTTAAAAGTAGCTAAGAAACAATCACAGAAAACAGTAATGGGAAAAACGATTGAACTTTTTCATGTCACAATGGAAACTCATATTCAGCTGATATTGTAAATGAAAACCAAAATGTGAATAGTATCAAAGCATAACAATCCCAAGGAGGAAGACGCTGTTAGAAGAAGGCTTTAATTTCTACTGCATTTTGGTAGGCATTTTAATTTAACAGATTCTCAGGCTGTACCAAAATAATTTAAGTCAAATAAAACTTTAAAATAATCTACATCTTATTGATTCCATTTGAATTTAATTCTCTTTGGCCTCCAATGAAATTTGAGAAATGTACTTATGTTTGTATTTTGTGGTCCTTGTATGATTTAGAAGGAATATTTAAAGATTTTTTATTTGTATTTACTCTTAATTATTTTGAATTTATCCCAAACATGTTTACATGGTTATTTTTAATTTTTTGTTATGTTATACAAAAATATAAATTAAAAAAAAAGTTATGAGCCTGAGAAAAGGACTTGTAGAGATGAGGGACAGTTGATAGGGATTTGGAAGAAGAGGATGTGGAATAAAGACATTAGAGTACATTTTATACATGTGTGAAACTATCACAATTCATTTAACAATAGAAGACAACTTTCTTAAACTGTTTCAGTACCATAAAGAAAAAAATACAGCTTAATATCATTAATAATCCCAAACTCCTTAATACAATATTAAGTTGTTTGTTTTGAGCCCATGTGCTGTCCAGGTCAAGAACTTCTGTGTCTTTTCTTCTTCCAAATTCTCCTGGCAGCTTTTATTTTTTTTTTAAGGAAAATAATATGCATGTAAATACATTTGTTATTTAAAATGTATTCCAAGAATGGTTTTATTGAAGCTTATTACTAGAATGACATTTGCATTACTAAGTAATAAGTACTTACTCCAAGTACTGTGTGCGCACGGCCATCTGGTTTAATAACACTTTCAGGGTTGAGACAGCTCCCGGGGGCTCCATAACTCACTGAGATTGCTGAGAGGACGACACTAAATCAGCAGACCCAGAATTTACAGACACACAACTGCAGAGTGTTCACTGGCCCTGAAAACAGCATCTGCCCTTTGGAGAGCAGAAAAACGAACTGGTAAAATTTCTGTTAGCCAAAAACTTTGATATTACCCTCTTTCCCAATAATCAATACTTGCAGAGAAGGCTAGACTCTATAGATTGAATGCTTTGAATATTTTATTTTCCTATTTTGACAGAGCAAAAATGATCTGGCAGGATAAACTCTTTTACAAATTTCCACAGGAAAAGAATAGGGTACAGTAGAGGGAACTGGTCCATTTCCATGGTACTTGGGGAGCAAAGGTATCGATTATTATTGGAAAAAAGCAGGATGCGGTTGAGTAAGTCCCTTCTAAAACTGCTCTCTTTTTTAAAAATACTTTAGAAATGTAATCTGCACACTTGATATTCTTGAACGCTTTATCAGAAACTTAAACGATGCCTTCAAAATGAAGTTTCAGATTAAGTCTGTGAATGTACATGCATATAAAATATATGTAATATGTAAAGTTATAACATGAGTATGTGCCTGTATGTTCTTAGAACTCCTTTGAGTGAATATCGAGTTTTATGATATTCTTGATAGCTACGATAAATATTCTACAGAAAAGCCCGTGTTTGGAAAGGTTTATATCCACAAAATTCTGCTCATTCCATCATCCTGTTAGTGAAAGTTTGTTACGTTTATTCCATTTCTTCTGAAGGGAAAATCAATGTGCAAATACACAATGTCAGTCAGCCTCCCTCTGAGATCTTTTGTGGTGACTTTGCTTCCCGCCGCAAGTACGTGATTAAGTGAGTGGCCTCTGTCCTTAGTGTATACAATACACTAAAAGCCTTGAATTTAGTCCTTTAATCAGCACTGCTTAAAGGAACAGCGCTTCTGTGTGCTCTAGACAGGTTATCAGCCATACCTTTCAAAAGACTTTCTATTTTTAAAAAGCCAAATTTCAAACAAAATTATCATGAAAAGGCAATCTAGCTGAGAAGAATTCTTACCCAGTAGGGCCTGAATAAATTAATTCCCTAGTCATAAAGAACCCTGATTTCCCTATTCGTATTCGTGTTACATATTTAACCAGAAACAAAGAATCAATTTATTGTCAAACCAATTGTCTCCATAAATCTTCCCAAGAATAAAAACGAAAATCTAAACTTATTTAGTTCTATTGTACTGCCAAATACTGTATCTCCTTCACTCTCGATTTTTCAATAACAAACAACTTTTTAAAAAGAATTTTAAATGGACTTCTAGAGGGGCATCCTGTCACATTTATTAGAAAGATAATTTTAGCCTGTTAGATTGAGTATAGCAGTGTAGTTCTGCTCATTTTAAACTATATTTATAACTAATAGGTACTATGTATAGAGAAAATTTCCACACTTTTGTATCCTATTAAGCTGATTAATTTTTAAGCCCTTTAAAATAGGAATTGTAGGTTCAATTCTAACAGTGAATGTAACTAAGGAATATTTGTATGTTATTTTTGTTTTTTGGTTTTTCTGGGTCATGGAAATTGAACCCAGGGCTTCCCACTTGTTAGGTAAGGACTGTACCCCTTAACTGTACCATAAACCAACTTCTTTTCTTAACTTGTCTTTTGGAAATAGGTTATCACTAAGTATCCTAGGCTGGTTTTGAACTCATATTGTATAAGTAATCCTTGTCCTTTCGGTCTGTCTCCCTCAGCTTCCGGAACAGCTAGGATCACAAACTGACCCATTAGGACCCGAGTAAAGAAGAGTTCAAGAAGCACATTTTTGTTGTTTGTTTTTGGAGCCAGAGGTTGTAAGCTGAATTGATTCTTGAGTGTTTTATGTTAAACAGAGGCAGCCCCCAGCACACACACATACACATATTCGCTCACTTGGACAGACACACAAACATACATTCCCTCATGTGCCCACACACATATGCACACACTCATTTGGATATGCCCAACCATAAGGCACACATAGTGTTTTCATCATGTGAAACTACTCCTATATATTGTCGTGTCTTTTCAACTGACAGAATTAGCTTAGATAAAAATTCACAGATGTTTGATTACTCATATGTATACCCAATTAAGCAAAACCCTTGCCTCTGTTATGCTGCTTCGTGGTTCAACTTATAACAGCTTAGTTTCTTGCCCTTGGCACTGTTAGAAGGTGAAGAACCTTTAAGAGGTTGGAACTGAAGATTGGCTTTGGGTCTTTCGGGACAGTGGATAATAGCTTTTCAGATTTCTTTTGTATCAGCCAGCAGATTGACAGGTCCTGGCCTGTACTCTTGCCCCCAGGGAATGTGTCCAGTCCAATTGGACCAATTGGTAATGAGCTAAGAAACATGAGTCAAAATCAATGTTTCTTCTTCTGTTTTCTACTTCATTAATTAATTAATTTACTTTCTTTATAACTCAATTGCAACACCTCCTCCTCTCCTTCTGGTCCTACCCTTACAAATACCTCCCACAATTACCACCTTCCCTTCTAAGAGAAGGGTAAGCCTCCACTGGGAACCACTTTACCCTGAAATATCTAGACCCGGCAGGACTAAGCATATTCTCTCCCACTGAGAATACCCAACCAGGAAGTCGAATTAGAAAAAGGGTGTCCAATGGCAGGTAACAGAGTCTGACAGTCCCTGCCCCAATTGTTGGGGAACCCCATAAAGACCAAGCTGCACATCTGTTCCAAATGTGTAGGAAACCTAGGTCTAGATCCTGAATGTTTTTAGGTTAGCGGTTCAGTCTCTGTGAACCTCCATGGTCCCAGGTTAGTTGACTCTGTAACTCTTCTTGTGGTGTCCGTGACTCCTCTGATTTGCTCAATTTGATCCCCTACTCTTCTGCAAGGCATTCTGGGCTCCACCAGAATTTTGTTTGTCTGCATCTGCTTCCATTCACTGCTGGATGAAGCCTCTCAGGAGACAGTTATGCTTGGTTCCTTAAGCTGATTTATCTAAAGTACTTGTTACAATAGCTCAAAGTTAAATAACAACTGACAAATCTTTTGGATATAAATTTATTAATACTCTTTTACTGGTAAAATGAATGCTGTCAACTAAAAGGATACCACATTCTCACAAACAATTTATTTGTCAAATCCCGACCCTTTATGTGCTACTGTCTAGATGTAGAGTCTGAGGGAGATGGTTAGATCATGAAAGAAAAGCCCTTAGAAGTAAGATCAGAGCCCCCTCATGAATACCCAAGAGAGTGCCCTTCACCCTTCTTCATAGAAGGACAACTGTGAACCAGGATGCATAGGGTCAGGCTTAATACACTGTCTGAAACATGACTTTGAACTTCTCAGATGTTAGAACCATGAAAAATGAATTTTGGTTGTTTGCAAGTCACTCCATCTTATGTATTCTTAAATCAGCTCAAACAGTAAGAAAAAAAATGTACTATGAATGATAATACCTAGGAAGATAGTCCCTCTAAAACTTTCATAAAAACAAGCTACAGGGTACCTAATGACACTGAAAAAAGGAGTCTGCTTCTCCTTGGCCTTGAATATAACTCCTCTTCCTGACATCTGAGTTGCGTTCACAAAAAAAAAAGCTTTCATTAGTAATTACCTCGTTATACATTCCAGATCATTCTACACGAACAACAGCAAGTTCAGTCAAGGTGTTAATGTTATTGATGTTTTTCTCTTTAGAAATTTCAATAATTCGTCTAAAACCCTAACTGTGTGTTTGAAACTCTCTTGGTAGACTAAAATTATAGATTGTGCTAGTTCAATGTGAAATTACAAGTGTTTGTTCAGATTTGTAAACTTGTAATTTTCATCATTACTTCTTTCTATCGGTTTAAGGAAAGGTATGAGAGCAAGATGCAGCTTCTGAGATGTCTCTGAGAAGAAGAGTTTGAATAGGGTGGGTTACAAAAAGAACACACAAACACAGACAAACACAGACAGGCAGACAGGCAGACACACACACACACACACACACACACACACACACACACACATATGGGAGGGAGAGGGAGAGGGAGAGGAAGGGAGAGGGAGAGCGAGAGGAGGCAAAGCTGCCATGGGTTAGGTGACTCATAAACACATGGCTTTGAGGATTGGTCAAATGGAGCCAAGAGAAGCCCAGAAGAAAATCGTAGTAACTTGGGGTTATTGGTAGGAAAGTAAAGTCTAATAATGGAGGGCCCAGTTCTTGTGCTATTTAAGGCTTTTTGTAAATATTAACTTGTGTGTGTCTTTTATTCAGGAACTAATCAAAGGCAGAGTAGAAACCCTGGGTCAGGATTAAAAATTTCTACAAAATGGAGCCAACCACTAGAAGAGGGAAACTACCAGTGGCCGCCTTCCTAAAAGAAGAGATTTTTCTGTCTCCTCCTCTACCATTGATCCCAGTATAGTACCTATTAATACCCAAAAGCTCCTCAGATATGGACAGGCCTTGTGTGTCCCTCCACCCTCCATACTGGACGTCTGAAGAGACTTGATCTTATGGTCTGATGCTGGTCTGAGTTCAAAGTCACGATCAGAGGACAGCATTTCACTGAAAGCAGAAATATCAGTATTACTTATATGTGCCTATGTATGTAGATAAGTTAGATATAGGGAAAATTAACTTTATAATTTATATAAAAGTATTTACTATATTATAAATAATTGTGAAATATATGAGTATATTAAATAATTCTGTGCTATCACTAGCTGCATATTTATGCAAACATACATTTCACATACAAAATGGGTTATTCCATGCAATATGCCTCAGATATCCCTGACAAAAGTGTTGTGTCAATTCTTACATGATACCTAGTCTCAAATTTTATAAATTATGTAAACTATCAGATTCAACCAAACCTTCTCACAGCTGGCAATAAGTGGTTACCTTAAAGAATTCCTAAAGCCCCCAAAGTAGCTCATTCTAGCCTATGTCAAACAATAAAATGCTGTAATATGATATATCTGACTTTTTAATCTGTCACCAATGTTTGACGCAATAGTCATGGTTAATTTTGGAGCTGCACTATTTAAAAGTAAACAAATTGTACTTCTGTTGATCTGACTGTATTTTAATAAAATCTTTTCAGTTAGTTGTATGGAATTATCATACAAGGGCAAAATCCCTAGTTGGAGAGGAATGTATTGTATATACCATAGATAGATAGATAGATAGATAGATAGATAGATAGATAGATAGATAGATAAATAGATAGATAGATACCGTAGAGATAGATAGATAGATAGATAGATAGATAGATAGATAGATAGATAGATAGATATACTGTAGAGATAGATAGATAGATAGATAGATAGATAGATAGATACATAGATACATAGATACATAGATACATAGATACATAGATACATAGATACATAGATACATAGATAGAGATATATACTGTAGAGATAGATAGATAGATAGATAGATAGATAGATAGATAGATAGATAGATAGATAGATAGATAAGGATAGATAGATATGTTTCACATGAGTGTATAAATTTCACATATATGTGTGCATATCACACACTGAAAACACAACTCAGAAAGCAAAGATCAATAGCAAACAAACCTGTTTTTTCAGGGGTTGCTTCCCTAGAATCCTGCAGGGCTTCTCCCTCAGATGCGACTAAAAAGTTCACTAGCAGTTTTTAATTGAGTCTGTGGAGAATGTTTCAAAGGCAAAATATGTAAATGGTACTTAATACCAGTGTGTATAAGCAGAAATGAGTATTGTTATTGTTTTATTTCAAGCTGTTCATTATCCCAGTTAACCAAAATCATTTCAGAAAATTCTTCTAAAGTTTGCTTTTCTAAGAGCTTTTCTATCCTTGTACTCTTAGTGTGTGGTGAATGTGTTGGCATTCTGTGGCTTGTTTTTTCTTATGTTCCTGTGGCCATCCAGTTTCTTTATGATGACAATTTTAAAGTAGTTTCCAGGCTTTTCCTTGCTTTTCTTTCAATCTGAGACACAGAATGAAGTAGGCCTAAATGCTCACATGATTTTTGCCAAGATCTACTCATTTACCTCTAGTCCTTTGTTTACAGACCAATGAATTATGGAGAATAATTCATCTTTTCTCTTTGTTCTGCACAAAGTTTACCCCCTCTGTCTTTCAATGATATTTCTTAACTAATTAGAAAGTAATTTTAATTGTTATTTCTGCTCCTCAGTTTCAGACTTCCCTCCCTGTTGTGGTTTGCCCTAAAGTTATCTGTATTTTGATGCTAATTCCACTGCCCCAAGGACAGCTGCCTAGTCAGAACTCAGGTGACTTCACCAGAACCAAATTGAATTTTAAAGTACAGATGAGGGGCAGGTACAGGATAGAAGGAGGCCTGTCATTGGAGGAGAAGGAAGGATGGGCGGGAGAGAAGTTTGAAGAGAAAGGAGGAGACAGGACCGAAGAGAGGGTGAGAAGCCATGGCAGGTGATGTTAAGATTCTGCTCTGTGTATTTACAGGTTGTTATTAATGTTCCTAAGGGATGGATGGTACCGGGCTTTGTCTATTTAAGTGGGCAATTATATCTTATGAATTGGATCTAAGATAATTGTGTTGTGTGTTCTTTTATGTGAGGGTTTGAGTGTAGGAAAGTGCGCGGTTGGGATGAGTTTCCGCCAAGATATCTAGCAGATATCTTGGGGCACTGTGGTGCAGACCTAGCGGGGTAAAAGACCATAATACATATTTTATTTTTATATTTTTACAACAACACTCCCCTTTCTGTATAGCACCATCTATGTACAAATCTTAGGAAATTTCTGCCTTCCACTGTTCATCTAGTTCAGTGTAGGCATTTGTTCTTACGAATACCCTGAAATGGGCCTTTCCCTTACTTGCAGGTCATCTCCTTGGCTGGTTCTCTGTAACTTATGGGAACTCTAATCTGGTATGTCTCATGTACGTAGCCGATTTCACAAAGCCTTAGCTTGTGTTGTTACCCCTCAAATTATTCAATGTTACCCTGCTATGTACAATAATTCACAGTTACAGATCACCATACTTGGGATAGTGTAATTTCAGTGGAGCTCCTGTAACCTCAGAAGATATAAAAATCCCTGCTCTAAAGAAGAAAGGAAAGACTGAGCCCTGATGGTTCCATTATTCATCATATTAGCATGGATGACACCATTGCTTTCTCACTGTCATCTGTTTTCTGTCTCTTCCTGTTCTCGAGGCAGGATTGTGGTAACACCTTCCTGAGATTAATTGGACCACATGATATCATTGGTCCAATAAATGTGCACAAAAGTTGCATCGTGACTTATAGGCAATTGAACCTTTCTTACTTCCTCTGGCCTCCTGGTTTTGAAAAGGATATTGAGACAAAGGCTTGGTGCTGTACTAATATACAACATAAAGGTACGTGAAAAGTCACACAAACAACTGAGTTTGTATGATAAACAATTAATCTACAGAAATTAATCCATGCATGCACTTAGGTTATGGAGATTATTTTTCATTGTAGCATTATCTACAATAACCTGACTAATGTGTGAATAAATTGGCAAAAAAACCAAATGGTATCCAATTCTAGTTTCTCATCAGTGTTTGTATCACTACATAATATACAGCCTGCATCTTTAAAGCAATTCCTACTTGGTTGAATAAGGATATACTTAGCATTTTCTATTGGCCAGTGATATTTTTATCATGTAATGTACTTTGTAAGTAAACACAATAACTCCTACTTTGAAGATTTATTGCTAAAAACAAATAAGTCAACAAATGGAAAAAAAAAAAAACCTTTTTCATCAAAGGGAGTCTGACAATCCTTTCTGGCCTCTCAAACACTGTAGACTCATAGACTCATGGTGGTAAGACCAGAAAACATGAGGAAAAAAAGACAAGACAAGGCAAGACAAGATAAGGCAAGACAAGACAACCCATGAGAGATACTAAGGGCCTGCACATGAGGCCCTAAGACAGCAGGATGAATTTCATTGCTGGCCGAAGAAATGGAAAGACTACAGTAACTGTAGTTATCCAGGGTCCTGCTGCCAGATAACTGCTTTTGGTAGAGGATGGGATGGATTCCCAGCTTCTTCAAACCATTTCTGTCCAGTAAGACCATCTTATATGATCCAAGTGCAGTGTCTCTCAACTCAGTCATTTCCTGGGGTTACTGGGAGCAGGGATGGAGTTAGAAAATTCAGAAAGCCAATGAGGAACTTAAAATACAACGTCTGTTTACACATAAGGTTAGGAAAAGCATTAACCAAAAAGACAGTTTTTCTGTAGGAAAAACAAAAGGATTGGGCACACCTTCCTTGACTATATCCGCTGCCTTCAGGAGGGCTTTCTGTGCATGACAGCAGAGAAATTACAAAGTGCCAAATAAGTCGCCGATGCCAGAAATGGACTATTTCAATTTCAAACCAGATTATTTAAATCCCTCTTTCAGCATTTGCCTCAAACGGTTCACTCCATTGATGCTACAGCAGAGGAAAGGGGCAAGTTTTCTGCAACAATGCACTAGACCGAATGCATTAATTAGTCTTACACAATAACCTTGAGGAACATGTGGAAATAATGGCATCACTTTCCCAGTCGTCGCCGGATTGCTTGTAAATTTTTATAGGAGCTGGGCTATTTTAGCTTTTGCTTCACTCTCTGAGCTTCTGGCATCAGGATGTGTCACCGAGGATCAGATGAACGGGGCTCTTGTTGATTTACTTTATGAAGAGAAGAACAGAATCATAGGAAAGGATGTGAGAACACTTTACAAGATTTTTCTTCTTTTGTCTTCACAATTGGGCTTAATCGTCTTGAGTCTGAGGGACGTGTGTGTGTGTGTGTGTGTGTGTGTGTGTGTGTGTGAGTTTGTGTGTGTGTGTTGGTGTGTGTGTGTGTGTGTGTGTGTGTTTGTGTGGTGTGTGTGTGTGAGTGTGTGTGTGAGTGTGTGTGTGTGAGTTGTGTGTGTGTGTGTGTGTGAGTGTGTGTGTGTATGTGTGAGTTTGTGTGTGTGTATGTGTGTGTGTGTGAGTTTGTGTGTGTGTATGTGTGTATGTGTGTCCATGCATTCAAAAGCTGATGAGGCTTCCTTGATTGATTAGCCATGCAAATTACAACAGCAGCCAAATTAGATGTGAGCTGTTAAAATGTTATTAAATATTTGTTTTATCCCAAAAACTATAGAAAATGATCTTTCGTTTATTCATTTTCTTGAAAATGTTTGTATATCTTGTTTAAACTTTTGTAGACATTGGTGGCTGATAGGCCCATGTTCAGTCGATAATACAAAGTGTAATCGCCCTTTTAAATTTTGGAGATAATAGAAGGCAGCCCCCAAAGAAATTTGAGACCACAAAAATAATAAAACTGCAAAAGGCTTCAGGTTTGTCTCTTACCTCTGCGTATGTATACATGCCTTTGCAAGAGTTTGTTGTTTGACAAAAAGAAAAAAATTAACATTTGGCGTTAGCTGATCATTATGTCCAAGGTTATTATTTCAACTCATTACTAGCTGCCTTGATGCTTCTGAATGTCTCAATAATTTTTATTAATTACATTGGTATTTTACAATTTCATACATGTGCATAATATACCCTGATCACTCTCCTCCCCCTTATCTCCATCAGTTCCCTCCTCTTTCCTACAAGTCCTTTTCCTACACTCACTTTTTTTCATGACCCACCGAGATTAATGAGGGTGCTCTGTGTGACCAAGGGTTTGAAAATCTTCATTGAAATTTAGTAGTCTCAATCCTTTTTTTAAAATAATTTTACTTAATACATTAAAAAAATGTGCATATATTGAGTTATTGTGATATACACAAATATGTATATATTATAGTGTTTAGGTATGTATTTATGCTTTTATCTTTTTTTTTCAGTGATTCTTACACATTACCAAGTTCAGCTGTCACACGAGGTACAACCTTGGCTACCTCTGAAACACAGCTTCTTTATGCTCTTGGAAAACACTCTTCAGAAGATTTCACCTCAGCGATGCTGGTCTCTTTTTTTTATTGGTTATTTTATTTAGATTTCAAATGCTATTCCCCTTCCCAGTTTCCCCTCCACAAACCCCCATCCCCTCCCACTCCTCCCCCCATCCCATCTGCTAACACCAAACCTAGACACATTTATCATTTTTATACAGAAAAATCTTTCATAGGCTTTTCTACTAGCTTTTAAAAATGTATAGTACATTCTGACTTGCCACAGTTGCCCTCAATAGAGTAACCTACACGTATTTTTTACTCCTATTTGGCTGTAGCGTAGTCAACCAAGGTTTTAGCAAGTGACCCAACAAAGACAAAAGGAAGAACGTGAAGGCTTTTAGTGAGTTTACAACCCTTGGATGACAGTGGATGTGACTCAGATCCATTCCCTTCCCGTAGAGGCAGGCTCGTATCCTGGTCTTCGGAGGCCGAAAGAGACCAGTGCATATCCTCAAGGAATCTGATCTACGACCTCCCTACTAACTAGGTATGAAGACCTCATTCACCCTCAGGCCTTCATTCAGTTTTTTGTTTGTTTGTTTGTTCAACATTGAAATCAGAGTTCTTAAGCTAAATCAAACTCTGGATAAGAAAGCATGAAGAGAGGACGAACTTTCAGATAAGCAATGAAATTGAACGAACTCATTCGTAGGATCTGAGTGATAATTCACAATCCTCCTGTCAAAAACAATCATAGTGTGATTGCACGGAACAGAGGGTCAGATGTTGTAACAGCGTCTTAGCTTTCAAAGAGGATATCGGTTTTCTTTTAATTATATTGTTAATCTGTTAATCTCCAGTTGGAGTCACAAGTTTATTTCTAAGATTTTATTTGTTTATTATTTCCTGCTTTGGGTGATTGTTTGGCTTTTTTCGATGTTCTGGGTCTACTTTGGGAAATTTTTATAATGTTTTAATTCCTTTTTTCTATTGTTTTCTTCAGCCTTACCTCTTGATATTTTAAAGGCTTTGTTGTAGGGACTATATTATACGTTTTATTTTACTTAAAATCTCATCTCATTAGTTGCCCTTGCTTGCAACCTATGATTAGACAGGCAGATAGATAGATAGATAGATAGATAGATAGATAGATAGATAGATAGACAGATGATAGATAGATGATAGATAGATGCTTACACAGTTACACAGATGATAGATAATAGATGTATAGATGCATAGATAGATAGATAGATAGATAGATAGATAGATAGATAGATAGATAGATGATAGATGGATGGATGGATGGATAGATACATAGATACATAGATACATAGATGAATGGATACATAATAGATAGATAGATAGATAGATAGATAGATAGATAGATAGATAGATAGATGGATGGATAGATAGATAGATAGATACATAGATACATAGATACATAGATACATAGATGAATGGATAGATAGATAGATAGATAGATAGATAGATAGATAGATAGATAGATAGATAGACAGACAGACAGAATAGATGGATGGACAGGTAGATGAATAAATGCATAAATACATAGATATATAAAATAAGCTCAGTCACACACAGACACACACACAAGACACAGAGTAGCAATGAGCAGCCTTGCTGGGAAGCAGGATTTCCACAAGAGATGGAGGGGGAAGAGAAATGAAAATGGAGGGTGAAAAACAACAAAATGTATTATACTCTTCCAAGGTCCTGAGTTCAATTCCAGCAACCGCACGGTGGCTCACAGCCATCTGTATTGTGATCTGATGCCCTCTTCTGGTGTGCAAGTGTGTGGGCAGGAAGAACTCTACACATAATAAATAAATAAATTTTTTAAAAAAAGAAAGAAAGAAAAAATTTCAGGTTTGTGCTGAGAGATGGTTCAGCGTTTAAGAGCTCTGACTGCTCTTCCAGAGAACCTGAGTTCAATTCCCAGCAACCACAGGGTGGCTCACAACCATCTGTAATGGAATCCAATGCCTTCTTTCTGGTGTGTCTGAAGACAGCAACAGTGTACTCATATACACAAAATAAATAAGTCGTTAAAAATGTATTATAATAGTGTATAATAGGGGATGCTAAATAATAATCTATGTGTTTTAATTCATGTAAAATGTAAAAGCATTGGGATTGAATTGTTAACCTCATTTATATACACCCTTAATAACAATCTGCTTCTCTTCCCTTTAGTTCATTGTATAATTTCAAGTAGATAAATGAAGAAAAATAAAATTTGTGGTTTCTCCACATATGCACTACTTTGATGTACACTTCATGCTGGTTATTTAAAGTTTTCACCTTCAGTCACTTCTCTCTTTACAGCAGTATGCAGTCCCTGAGACCTATGCATCACTCTCTGACAGCCTTCCTTTTGTTGTGAGAATTAGCCTTTAATGGCTGAGCTATATCTCTATTCCTTACTGCTTTCTTTTGAAAAAGGAAATTGAGATATATATATATATATATATATATATATATATACAATTTAAACTTACTGTGTATATTCCTATGTTTGAGGGTGTGAGAGCTACAGAGTACATGTGCCCATCAGAATACAATTTGGAGGAGAGGTTGCCTACTTCCCCCATGTGGGACCTGGGACCTGAACTCACTGAGTCTTGGCAGCAAGCACCTTTATCTACTCTGCATTCTTACCATCCCCTAATGGCCATCTGCATTTCTCTAAATTACCTTGTATGTGAAATATATATATACATATATATATACATATATATATATTTACAGGGATTTTAGCTATATTTTATTCTTTCACATGGAATTAACCATCAGTTAATTTTTCATGGAAAAAACATGTTAATTAAGATTTTAATTTAGATCACATTGAGTCTAATTGAAGAATTTTACTTGCCTATTCTTGAAATAAGATATAATTTGCTTCATAAGGTCCTTGTGTATAGTTTGTCAAATGTATATAATTTATCTTTTTATCAATACGATTCTTTTCTTCTCCTCTTTTTAAACTGGCTATAGCTACACTGGGGAAGTACTCTTCTTTTCTGTGTATCTATGATGAAACTCGTCCTTATCAAAGCTAACAGTGTATTTATAAATTCTCTTGGACTTGGTTTGGAAATAATCATATGGTATGCAAATAATTGCTCTTGTTCCTTTTGATTCCTACTTCTTTCTTTCTCTATTCTGGTTATTATTTTGCAGAGCTGTAAAAATGTAAGGGTGTTTTGTTTTTTTTATAATCGCCAACAATAAATGAACATTGTTTTCAACACTCTGTATTGAAAGATTTTATGACTTTGTAATTAAACTATTTCATGAATAATAATAACTCATCGTTTTTGTCATAATCAAAGAACAAACCAGAAAAATTAAAAGTGGTTTAAGGAATACCCACAGCATGTTCTATATAACGACAGTGATGTAATCTTATGGGCATGCCATAAAAATAATTTCGGGGGCTGTAGAAATGTTTCAGTGATTAAGATCACGTGTTATTCTTAGAGAGGATTAGGATTTTCTTCCCAGTACCCATCTGATAGCTCACAGCTACCTGTAACTCCAGTTCAAATGAAGTCGATGCCAACTTCTAACCTATGTGGTCATTAGCTATGTAAATGATGTGAATGCATACAGGCAGGCCCTACCACATATACATAAACCATAAATAAATACTGTAGTATCTATAATATTTTACAGAATTATAAAGAAATATTTCTTTAACTGAGAAGAGCAGATTTAATAACACTTACAATTAGTGGGCAGAATTGTCCTTCAGTACAACAGTTATCAGTAAATGAACCCTACATTAAGGACCCTATACTCTTACGTGTACAGAATGTCTGTATCT